>NW_020952380.1:5432199-5501739 GCF_900497805.2 Vombatus ursinus
AGAAAGAAAGAAAGAAAGAAAGAAAGAAAGAAAGAAAGAAAGAAAGAAAGAAAGAAAGAAAGAAAGAAAGAAAGAAAGAAAGAAAGAAAGAAAGAAAGAAAGAAAGAAAGAAAGATACTGAATGTTAACACAGGTTTATTAGAGTTGGGTGAGAATCTAGATTATGTATGTCAGCTTTTCCATATAAATAATATAACATTTTAATTTAATTTCTCAGAAATACATTGGCCTCCCATGATGACAGATGAGTGTAAGAAACTAGCTGAGCTCCTTGTGATGGGTTGCTAACACATACTAAATAATAAAAATTAAAATGTGCAAAGCTCAGAGGCATCAAAATTACATTTTCCCTTGCGTAGAAAGTAATCCAAATTCTCATACTGCTTCCATGCTGGGTGTTTAAGTTTTAGTTCACTGAGGCTTAGTGATTAGATCAGATACATCTTGTAGCATTTTTTTCAATATCTAGCTAACTGTGGTATTGAATTTAGCAACAATTCCCTTTGGAGCCCTGATGTGACATCTGGAGGAACATCTGCTCAGTTTCCCATTCAAGAAATATTCACGTAATGAAATGCTTGTGTTTAAGATTGGTTATGGATTTTACACACCCTGTTTTTATTTAATGAAAGGGTACATTACTTTTAAAAAGCACTACAGATTTTCATGTTTATTTATATTTTCAATTTGCATAACAAGGTTTCCAGAGCTGCTGATGCCACCCAAATCCTATTGCACCTCATGTGCCTGGGAGCCTCTATGGTTGACAACACCTGCAAAGATAACATCTCAGTTCCAGAGCACAGTAGACAGAGACTCAGAATGCAAACAGGCTATACAAACAGGTGCTACTAAGTAAGCCCCACCAACGCTAAGTGAACATAGTGCCCAACAGTAAGCACCAACTCCCTAACTGCCAATCCCTGTACAACCCAATCACCTCCCACGTTAGATGTACACCTTAGGTGTTCAAGGACAGAGTTTCATAGATTTTTCATTAAAGCCATGTACTTGCTGTACTAACATTACAAGGCAAAAAACAAATCAATTATTCCATATGCTATATGCTTTTCATTTAAGCTGAAGAGTTACCTGCAAACCTGCCAAATTTACAGCTTCTGAAACAACTTACTCTTTCAAAATCTTTCATTCTGATGTCCAGAATCAATTGACCTTCCTCAACTCTGATTCTACCTTTAAAAAATACAAAATGATATTGATAGAAAATATTTAATTAAAGGTATTTTTAATTAATCATCATTATTATAAAGCTAGCATTTACATACTTTAAAGTTTGCAACATGTATAAGGTAGATGTTATTATTGTCCCCACTTTACAGAAGGGTAAACTGAAACTCAAAGAGGTTAATTGATTTCCCTAGGATCACATAGCTAGTAAGTGTCAAAGGCAGAATTTGAATGTAGGTCTTTCTAACTCCAAGTCCAAGGCTCTCTCTATCCAGTAATGCATGTGTTATAAAATCATAGTTATAAAGTTGGGAGGGACATAAAAGGCTGTCTAGTCCACCCACCCCCATTTTACAGATGAGTAAACTGAGGCCTAGGGTAGTTAAACAACTTACCCCAGGTCACAAAGGCAGTATTAGAAGCTGGATTTGAGGGGGCAGCTAGGTGGCGCAGTGGATAGAGCACCGGCCCTGAAGTCAGAAGGACCTGAGTTCAAATCTGGCCTCAGATCAAACACCTGACACTTACTAGCTATGTGTCCCTGGGCAAGTCACTTAACCCTAATTGCAAAAACAAAAAAAAAAAAAGATGCTGGATTTGAATCTAAACCAATCCAGAGTCAGTGCTCTTTGCACACACCTTAAAACAAATAGAATGTATCTTTTTTTTTTTCTTTCAGGAAAATCAATATGCTTAAATTTATACTGATATATAATTTTGATATACTGATATACTTAAAATTATACGGACACTATTCACAGAAATATTGGTGCTAACTTTCCCCCCAAAGGCTCAATGCCATCAATGTTAATCACTGGTACTGTAATGGGAGGAGGAGTACTAACCCCAACAATACAAGACAATGGGTCATGGGATATCATCTGCTTGGCTGTATGCTATCTACATATGAGTTAACAACTGACATTCTGGGAATATATGGGTGATAAAGTGAAGTCACAAGGTGAAGACCCATTGTTTTCCCAGCCTTCTCACCCTATGCTTTGAAAAGATGAGTCTTTTGATCACTAAATAGAAGAAGGAAGAGGAGGAGGAGGAGGAGAAGATGGCAATAGGAATGGGAGAGTTGCCACTCTACAGAGAGACACTATTATGAGAAACGTAGGTAGTTGGGGTAGTAACCACAGTCACATTGTATGACAAGGTTTGGGGGCAGTAACAGTCACATTGCATGACAAATGTCAGCTGAAGACTACAAGGTGTGAAGACAGAGTTATTCAGAATACATTGAAGAAATAGTGCCATCACACTCCTTTCACCTAGAACAAAGCCCTGATGATAACATCCTAGTTACCAGTCTAGTAAGAACTAGAGATCTTCAAAGGAATTAGTCGGGAATTTATGGAGGAAATTGGTCATGAGTTGCATTTGAAGATTTGAGTACGTTCAGATAATTCTTAAAATGGTGTCATGAATTTGTATGGTGCTTTATAATTCACAAAATGTTTTCTCTGATATCATCTCATTTGAGCTTCAAAACAACTCTGTGATATAGGCTAGGCAGATATTTGTATTTTCATTTGACAGATAAAGAGATTGAGGTTTGAATAGGTTTGTGATTTGCCCAAAGTAACAGAGTCAATAATGGCAGAGCTAAGACTAGTGAACATGGCTCTTTCGAATGCAATTTGCTTTCTTCTTTAAAAAAAAAAAAACTTTAAAATAACTTATTAAAATTAAATGTTTAACATTAATGTAATAAATTAAGTTTCCTTAATGACTAGATACATTTAACCTAATTAATTTTGATATATAATCTATGAGCATAACTTTTCATTCATTCCCTTTTACATTCCCAAAAGGATTCTCTGTTTGGTCCATTCATTCTCATTAACTTGTTCCCTTATATGGTCGCAGTTGGATTGTACTCTGTTCTTCTGCTTCTGCTTTTTTTCAGTTTGCATTATTTCATAAAGATCTTTTGAGATTTATTCAAATGTCTCATAACTGTCTGGTTTAGATGCCCTATAGCATTTCACCAAATTAATATGCCACAATTTATTAAGCCACTCCACTAGTCAGTCAATCAAGAAACATTCTTTAAGTGCCAAGCACTGTACTAACTCCTGCAGATACAAATACATAATAAAAATAACCCCCATCACCAAGGGCTTACATACAATTGCTGGACATCCTTTTTTTTTTTACACTTACATAGAATGATGCTCAGAAATTCTTTGAACCCATGGCTCTTCTTGGTGGTGGTGGTGGTTGTTTATAACATGTTTAGGTTCTGTCTAGGTTCTGGCCTCCTCTTAAGCTTTGATGTTATCTTGGAACCCATTGACAGTCTAGTGAAGGCTATGTAACCCACCTCAGAATAATTTTTCAAAAAATTCTATAATTGTAGGAAACGCAAAGTTTTAGTTAGAGGTTAGTTAAAAAAAAAGGCATATTCTTTTTTTTCTTTCCAAGTCCACAGATCCCCAGAAATATATGCATGATCCCATTAGGGGGTTAGTGGGCCTCAAGCTACTAACCTTTGTTTTATACTCTCTCTCTCTCTTTCTTAGAAAACTCGTCAGCTCCCATGGATTTAACTATCATTTCTATTCAGATGATTCCCAGATGTGTATATCTTGATCAGGTTTCTCCCCTAAGCTTCAGTCCCATATCACCAGTTGCCTACTGGGAATGTCCCAGAGATATCTCAAACTCAACATATCCAAAGCCAAATTTATTGTCCCTTCCAATACCCAAATACCCACTCCTCTTCCAAACTTCCCTATCTCTGTCAAAAGTACCATTATCCTTCCATTTCAGCATTGTCCTTGATTCCTCTCTATACCTCACCTAATTTGATATCAAATATCATATCTTACCCCATCTACATCTACAGTATATCTCAGATCAGATACTTTCTTCTACTCACATGACTGTCATCTTAGTCAGATCCTCCTCACTTCTTGCCTAGATTATTCCATCAGCTTCGTAATTGGCCTCATTACCTCCTTGTGTTCTCTCACTCCAATCTACGTAGTTTTGCCAAAATAATTTTCATTAAGTGCAGCTTTAATCATGTGACTTCCCCACTAAATCAATTCCAATGGCTTCCTATTGCTTCTTGGATGAAATATAATCAAGGTTTAGCTTTTAAAACCTGGCCCCAAGCTATCTTTTATGCTTCATACTCCAATCCAGACAAACTAGCTTTACATGACACTACATTTCCCTCTCTATCCCTTTGCACTGGCTGTCCACCATGGCTGGGATGCATTCTCTCTTAACCTCAGCTTACTGAGGCTTCCTTTAAGATGTAGCTCAAACAGCTTTTCTTGGTAATTTCCCCGCTTCCCTCATGGCTAGGGCCCATCCCAATTATATCACACCTCATGTTTGTATTTATTCTGTTTATATTGATTCTGTATATACTTACATATGTATTTGTTGGATCCTTCATTAAAATGTAAACTCTTTGGGATTAAGGACTGTCTCATTCTTTGTGCTTGTATCTGTAGTGTCAATATAATGGAAAGTAATTTATAACTTTCACTCAATGCTGCCAGATTCTTTTCCAAAGAGATTCTACAAGTTTATAATTTCATATGCACTAATCATGTGTAATTATTTCTCCACAATCCATCCAGTATTGACTTTTGTTGCTTTTAATTATTTTCACCAAATGATAGGTATATAGTGGTACTTCAAAATTAATGTAATTGATATCTCTGTTTTTAAACTGATTCTTGATACTTTTTTCTCTTCTAAAAATTATTTGTTCATATACTTTGATATTTTATCAACTGTAAATTGAGAGTCACCTGTGTTAATTTTAAGTGATTTTGATAAGTTAAAGTGATATTTAAGCACATAATTTTAATAAACTTAGATCTTGAGTTTTATGTTACATTTGCTATAAATATTTTTCCAACTTGCTTTTTAATTTTTCTGTTGCAGAGATTTAAAAAATTTTTTTTTAAATTCTGTCTCATCCCTAATAATTCTATTTGTTGAACAGAAAAACAATCCATCCTCTCTCTGTGATGGAGATAAACATATTATTCTATTTTCCATCATTCTTTTCTAATTTTTATATTTATCTGTTATGCAGCTAGAATTTACTAAGATGTATGGTATAAGATGTGAGTCTAAATCTATTTTCAACTTAATTGCTAAACAATTTTCCAGAGTACATTTGTTAACTGAAGAATCCTACTCATAGTATTTGTTTTCCTTAGATTTATAAAATACTAATCTCTTGGGTTTTTTTTTTATTTAGAAAGGTGAGAGATTTATTTGAAATAAGAAACCTGAATATTAAACTTATCTTTTGTTTGTGTGTGATTGGACGTAAGTATTTCTACCCTTCTCATTGTTTTTGTTTCTCCTCAGAACCAGAGTTTTGATCATAAACAATTTTTAATATATTTAAAGTCTTACTGAAGACACTTTCCAACACCTTCTGTTGCCTTCTGATGTTAGGATAGGAATAGGGATTTTATACCAGGTCAGGAAAACAGTCAGAGGAAAAAAATCCAGGACCCAACATGAGGCACAATGAGAAGGCCAGTTTGTCTGGATCAAACCGTCTGACCTCACCTCTCAGTTTATTCTTTAGCCTGAACAGGATTGCTTCATCTTTGTTAGCTCTCTCCTTGAATATGTGTGTCTGTTACTTTTACCTTTTTGGGGGAGGGATGGGTTAGAAGTGATGATTCAATGTTTTTTGTTCAAAATCCTCTTCCTATTGTAATAATAATGTTTTTGTTCCAAGTTAGAAGACAGAGACAGAGGCATCCTTTAAACCTTCTTTCTTTCTGACTGAAAAGCAACTAACACACAAGGCCTGGTTCCTGACCTAGCTTCATATGAAAGCTTAAAATAGAATGCAATAGTTTATCCAAAAAGCAGATCACCTGCCACCCCTAGATCTCAGAAGGTTGATTAAATGAAGTTTCCAGGAATACACCAAACACATGCATCAATGCAAATCCCCAAAATTCAGGTTTTTTTTTTTTTAAATCAATATCAGAGATAACTTAGAAAATTTGTTGTCGTTTAGTCGTGTCCAACTCTTCGTGACCCCAGTTGGAGTTTTCTTTGCAAAGATACTGCAGTTGTTTGCCATTTCCTTTTCCAGCTTATTTTACAGATGAGGAAACTGAGGCAAAGAGGGTTAAATAACTTGCCCAGTAAGTATCTGAGGTTGGATTTGAACTCATGAAGAGGAGTCTTCCTGATTCCAAGCCCAGTGCTCTAATCCACTGTGCCACCCAGCTGCTCTATCTTAGAAAATAGTGCAGAAGGAGGAAAGAGGTACTAAGATCACAGGGGAGTTAAACAGACAAGCAGGAGTGGATTACCAGTTCTGAGATGGATATTTTTGTTTACACAGTGGACAGGAAGGTTCATAAGAGGAAACCAGAGAAGTATCAAAGGAAAATTGAAGTAAATACATACAACCACAATGGAAGCTGTGATTTCACTGGGTTTCACAAGCTACTAGTATTGTTCTCTCAGAGGTCACTACTGACTTCCTAATCAGGGAGCTACACATAAAGGGACCGTAATCAGGATGCAACAAAGGGAGAAAGTGATTCCCAGAGCCAGGGGCTTCAAGGTACCCCCCAGCCTTAGTTATTTGCTGCATATATGCCTCACTTTATAGTGCAAGTGTATGCTCACTCTCTGCAGGGACCTTATGTATTTGTTAGATTTGGTGGAATGCTTTGTACCAAATGTTCTTGCTATACCTTCTCAGTAAATCCCTTTTTTGGAATGCTAATGGAGCTGTTGACTATTAATAGGTAGCACATTGACGGGGCTTAGGAACTAAAAGGCTAGTTTTTAGGAACTAAAAACCATCAGGCTTACCTACTCCTAGAACCTTAAGAGCAGTAATAATAAACCACCCTCTTAGGACCCCCAAATTGGGAGTTCAAGTGACCAGTTAAGGGAAAGATCCCAGAGGCAGTGCTATAATGTTAACATGAATTATTCTGATGAGGCAAAAAAGGAGGCGGAGACATTTAAGGAGATGAATCTTTATACATAGGGAGCTCAATGATCAATTTAGAACTCAAGAAAACAAATGTATAGAAGATAGAAGCAAGGACAGAAAGCAGAATGGATAGAGGTGTGGTAAGTCTTTTGTAATAAGATTGTCAGGAATACTAAACCTCAGACTAAGCTAAAGCTACCAATGAGTACTAAAGACACAAAAAAGGACCTTTTTTGTTTTGGCTATATAGGTGACCAAAGAAACATAAAAGAAAGGGCGAGTCCTATTACAGAGAGAATGCAGAATTAATTAAATCTTATTATTTTTTTCTGCCAAGGATAAAGATCTACCACTTAGAAAGGCTAGAATGAAGAGTTTCGACAAAGAGTTGAAACCCTAGATAGGTAAGTCGTTGAACACAACACTTTTGTTAATGCAACTGACAACTGTATTAAATTTTTAAGTTGACATATCCCACTATTGACTCTTATTTGTAGTCCCCCAAAACACTGAAATATTTTGTCTAGCCATGTATCCTCCATCTTGTGCAGTTTGTATTCTGAACTCATTTCTTGAAAGTAATATGGGATGTGATTGGGAAAAAAAATAATTTTTTAAAAGAAATATAGGCATAGGAAATGGACTTGAGATTTTATTGGTATAGGACACTCCCAAGTGAGGAAATACTCTCAACCAATACAGATCACCACCTTCTCCACAACTTACAAAGAGTTACCTTAGAGTTCTGAGAAGCTGTGTAACTTTTGCAAAGGCACAGAGCCAGTATGGGGGGCCTCAAACTGAGAACTTCCTGGCTTCAAGATCAGCTTTCTTCACTACACAATGCTAATTAAAATAGAATTATCTTAAAATAATGTATAATATAAATTTCCTCCTAGTTCAAGTTGGGCTTTATCCAGGTGGTTATTTCATTAGTGACATTTTGCTATGTGACAATAGCACTTTCTGTGAGGCAGAGTAAATAAAGTTCTGGATTTGGAGATAAGAAGTCCTGGTTTCAAATCCTGCCTCACACAGGAGTTGTGTAATCCTGGGCAAGTCACAACTTCTAAGCCTCAGTTTCCTTATCTGCAAAATGGGGGTGTTAATAGCACCCTATCAGATAGGTATGCAAAGTGCTTTGGCAAGCTTAAAATGCTATAGAAATATTTATCATCATCATCATCATCATCATCACTAGTACTGCTACTATTATCCCCTTTAGCCGATCCAGGCAAAAAGAGTCAGAGAGCCTGACAGTAGTAATTATAACAGCTGATATTTAGATATAACTCTTCAGTCTTATAAAATCCCTTACATTTATTATCTCATCTGATCCAATAACCAATACTGTGGGGTAGTGGTATGAGAGCTGCCCTTGAAGTCAGGAGAGAGCTCGGTTCAAATTCTGTTTCTGATCGGTATTAGCTGAATAGCCACGGGTAGGTACACCATGGGTCGATAAATCACTTAACATCTCTGAGCCTCAATTTACAAATGAGGTTAATAATGAATAACAGTAATAACTATTTCATAGCATTATGAAGATCAAATGATATAATGTATATAAAATGCTTTACAAATCCTACAGCCTTATAATATCAATACTAGCTATTATTCACAACACCAGAACCAGGGCCATCAAATTTATGACTATGTATGAACAGGACAGGCTGTGACCAAAAGACACTTTTTTTTAAAATGGACCTCCCTAAAAACACATTTTTGGAAATAAGTATGAACATCAATCTGAATTTTAAAAAAAAAAGAGAAACCAAAATATAATTACATTCTTAGATTTGCTAATATTAGCTGAGATGATAAGAGACCAGGAATCTTCATTCCCTTTCCCCCTCCCCAAACCAGAGAATCAGATGCTTAGCAGCCTGCCTGGCATACAATATTAATACTACATAACGGGTAATAAATGTTAATTAATTGGTGAAGAAACTTGACATTTTTAAGAAATTAGGTTGAGGAGATGTAAGAATACCAGGTGTTTCTAAAAACTAGGGAAGGTCTTGGAGTTACACAGAACTGCTACTCATAGGATTTGACTGTTTATAATCTCACAAAGAAGAAATTAACAGGCAATCATGGGCTATCTTTCAAATATAAAAATATTTATCTGTTCCAAGCGTTCTGCAAGAACAACATAACCAACTTCCTACTTAAAAGAAATTGTCTTTAATAAAGTAAATTTGGGGTTTGGGTTTCTTTTTTTAACCAAATTGCATGGGACCATGGAGTTGTTCCTGAATCTTGCAAAGAAGGTAAGCCAGTTCTTTGATCACAGTCTTCATTGGTGACTCCTTCCCCAGGACTACCATTTTAGGAAGGACTTCAGCCATGGTTGACCTTCCTTAATCAGCCTAGGCTCACTTCTCTTAATTCCTCCTCCTCCAATCCTACTTAGAAGCTCCCCATGTGCTGCCTTCCCTCATTAGAGTATAAATTCCTAAAGGAGAGGGATTTTCTTGTCTGCTTTTGTTTGTATCCTTATCACTTAACACAGTGCCTGTCACATAATAATAAGCATTTAACCAATGCTTTATCTGGCTTGCTAAAGATAAATTTATTTTAATAATATTTGCCAGTTAATGACACAATAAAAAGATGACCACCTCAATTATACCTCAAACTTACTGTTATTCCTTAATTGCATCAACCTTCTGGCTATTCTTAACACCCAACACTTCATTGCTGCCTACCTCCATGGTGATCCCAGTGACTATAATATACCTCTTCCTTCCTTACTTCCCTCTAGGGATCCCTAATTTTCTTCAAGCTCGTCTCAAATACTGCCTCCAGTGTGAGGTCTTGGGGAGTTAGGTGGCACAGCGGATAAAGTCTGGGCTTAGGAGGACTCTAGTTCAAATCCAGTCTCAGACACTTACTTGTGTGACCCTGGGCAAGTCACTTAATCCTAATTGCCTCAATTCCTCATCTGTAAAATGTGCTAGAGAAGGAAATGGCAAAGCAAGCACTCCAGTACGATATCTTTGCCAAAAAAAAAAACCCAAATGGGGTCATGAAGAGTTGGCCTACTAATTGACAACCCCTGACAATATATCTCCCTACCCAAATTATCTTGTATTTATTTTAAAAGTCCTTCAAAGTGTACATGATCTCTCCCCCTATAGATTATAAACTCCTTGAGGGCAGGGAAGCTTTTCTTTATGTCTTTGTATTCCCCAAGTCTAACACAGCACTGGACAACAGGTAAATGCTTAAGAAAAGCTTTGTGATTAATTACTTATCACGTATTGCAGTGGTCAGTGGCTTGTTCATTCCCTAAGTGACTGCTGAACTCATCATATTACCATTCTGATGAGTTAGCTCTGCTTTTCATTTATTTAATAATCCCTTATCCTTTTTTTTTCCTCTGAAATAAGTTCAAAGACACACTTTAAAAAAAATAAAGATCTAAAACAATCTACTTAACAACAGAAGTAAAGGAATTTAAGTGATTAAGCGAACTGCTAATGAAGTAACTATCCCTCAGACTTAGTAGAGATCTAAAGCTCATCAGGCAAGGTCCAAGAAACAGAGAAAGCTGGGGGGGAAACCATTGCCCTGACAAGCAATAAATTAAATGTGTAATATTTCATTGTGGTTCCTCGAACTGGTTTGCTGTGTATAACACAGCATAGTAGGCTCTGTAAATAACTGTACTTCAAAATTCTCTACATAATAAAGAGTTGTCAAAGGCTTAGCCCTGCTCCTAAAATTCCATCCATTTAATAGGTCTATTATTTTGATGGATTGGCCTTTTGTAATAATTTAACGCAAGTATATAGCTTTCAGGAGTTTATCCTCTCTCCCTTACTGGTTGAGGTTACATTGTAGTTTAATATTTTAAAAATACATAGATTTAAATGTATGCACAGATACCACTTTACTCCAGTTTCCAAAGCACATGCAGGCTGACTACTTTCTTTTAAGCTGAAAATTACCTCATGTGTTATTCCATATTGTTGTTCTGTGTTGGGTACTTTTAAACATACAGGTACCACTCAATTCCTCATTCCAAAACCATTCTTGTCCCCTCCAGGATGCCCTCTGCCCCCTGCTAGTCCCAAAAGAAAGATGCCAAGATTTTCAGAGTTAATTCAGTTGCTCATCAAATTTACTTGGAAGAAGATTATGGCACAGGATCAGAAGAGAGTCAATGAACCAGATTTTAGGCCAACAAAGATGTATTTGATGACTGAGCCCATCTAGCTTCCAGCTCAGAAACAAAATGAAAGGAGATCACACAGGAGTTCAGTAACTTGGGTCTAATACTCCAAGGCAAAGCTTTTAATGATTTTCAAAACCATGCTTTAGGCAACTGAATCCATCATCTTAGAATTAAGTTCTTTTTAATGATAGGTTTAAAAATCACAGCTTGACTCACTTTTTTGATGGATGGGGAAAAAAAGGATTGTACCAGGAAATAATTCATTAAAGTAAATTTTAAACATATATTAGGAAATAAAGGACTGCATAATATAAACAAATGGAAGTTATCTTTTCATATGCATCTCATCAAGATTATTATTAATTTAGTAAATGCACAAAATTACTAAATCGCTTTTACCAAGAGCCCACTAAAAAGAGTTAGGACATAAATCCATGGAGAATTTAGTCATTATTTATTAAAATTTACGTGAATAAATTGAGAACTCTATGGAAAATTTTCTGGAGGCAACAATAAAATGTCAGACATTGGGATTAAGCAACCTATTTTTTTGGTTTCTCTGCTGAAAAAAAGAGAAATTTTCTTGGAGAAAAAAAGAGTAAATATCATCAGGTTAGAGCTATGGATAATACAAAATATTCCTGTAAAAAATAATATAAGGAGCTTGTCACCTAGGAGTAGAGATTCCAATAAAGTTTTTCACTAGAGACCCAAGAAGAGTTTCCATGGCAGTTTAAGACTCCTAAAGAAGAAGATGTGAGGTAGCCAACGTTCGGTAGCGCTATCTACGCTTGCCTGAAGAGTTCTGTAGATTTCAAAATGGCTCATTTTAATTGAGTTCTCAGATCCCAGGGCAAACATAAGAGGGGGAAGAAATTGCTCCTCAGTTCCCCTTTCACACTGAGCCACCAGCATCACTAACTGAGGGCAGTTCTCCAAATTTGATTAGATGTATTTGACAATATTTTAACAGTGCAACTGGGCTACCTTTGGACAAAATTAAAGTAAGCAGAAGTCACAGTGATCCTGCGATGAAGATACAAAATCTAAAAGCTCATGTTCAGATTCCTAATTGAAAGTATCCCTGGCTCCAGGGAGCTGTGTGAGTTACAAAGAAATGGCAGCATATCAAACGTAACCAATGCAATGTGTATGCCTACAGAAAAAAATCAGATCAGAGGCAAGATATAAAAAACACCAGTATAGACTTGAATGAGCATAGAAAAAGGCCTAAAAATACTACCAGTTCTCAGAACAGTTATAGGTAGAAATGCCTAAAGCACTTGTCAATTTTCAGAACTTACAATGGCGGGTGACGGAATGAGGCAGGGAAAATAGATGAAGTAATAGCAAGTGGAAAGGGGGTGCCTCAAGCTTCTCTGTAATATTACATGAAATATTCTCCCCACTCCTCTCCACCTATCCAGACCCTATCCATTTTTGAAGGTTCATTTCAGATTCCCCCTAATCTTAGATAAATGCAAGCTACTTTGATCCAGAAATAAATTTAGCAAATATTCACCTACTCTCATCCTAAATGCCGGGGTGTGGGGGGGGTACCAAGTTGAGATTTGACTCAGTTTCCTATCCTATTTAAAGACTAAAAAAGGGACATGTCATATACATGAATAAATGTTTTACACTAAAAATTCATGGACTACTTTGAGGCAAAGTACAGTGTAAGGATCTGGGGGGGGGGGTGCAAACCAACAATGATTTCCCCTCCTTTGCTGATTAGCCACGGACGCAGAATGGGCAGAGGGCTGGACTTGGAGTCAAGAAGAAACAGGTTCAGTTCTTCTCTCTAATATTTAACAAATTGCTGTGTGTCCATGGGCAAGTCCCTCAAGCTCTATGAATCATGGTTTCCTCATTTGCAAAATGGAGACGATAATGCCAGAAGTACCTACCCTTGGGCGCAGCTAGATGGTACAGTGGACAGAGCACTGGCCCTGGAATCAGGAGGACCTGAGTTCAAATACAACCTCAGGCTCTTGACACTTACTAGCTGTGTGACCCTGGGCAAGTCACTTAACCCCATTACCTACCAAAAATAAATAAATATAAAGTACCTACCCCACCTGGTTGTCGTGAGGCTCAAATGAGCTAATGTATGCAAAGAACCTGGAAAGCTTTAAAGCACCATCTAAATGCCAGCTTTTATTATGGCCTGTACCAAAATTTTAGTATTTTGTTATATTTAATTCAGCACAGTAGAGAAAAAAAAGATTGCAAGACATTGCTTTGTTTGCATACATTTTCTTCCAGGATTGTGTGCTGCTTGTTCTATAGCCACCACCAATATCTAACAAAATGCAGAGTATAAGATAGGTACTCAGGTAAATACTTCTTAAGTTAAATTCATTTTTCACAGCCCAAATAAAAGGAATATTCAGAAAAGACAGAAAAAGAAGCAATGTGCTATATAATTGCCTAAATAATCTAAATGAAATTTAATAGAGATAAAGAAGTTTAAAAAATCAACTTTTCAAATATAAACTGGGGAGAATATGCAAGAATTAGGGTGAAATGATCTGCATGTTCTATAAATCAAGCATGAATGTCAAAAAAGTTAATGAGGTTGCACTGAGATGCATAATATCCAGAACAATAACTAATAGTTAAACATTTGTATATAACTTTATGGTTTTCAAGGTACTTTACAAATATCATCTGATTTTATCCTCATAGAACCCTGAAAAGTAGGTGCTATTATCATCCCCATTTTACAGATGATGAAACTGAAGCTGAGGGAGGTCAAATAACTTGCCCAGGGTCACACTCCTAGGAAGTATCTGAGGTCTCTAGCCGCTGGGACACCTACCAGCCTAGGTAAGTGATAGTTCTGCAGTGCTTTATATACTAACTGTATTTAGGCTATACCTGGATTATTGTGTTCAATTCTGTGCACCACATTTTAGGCAGGCTATTGACATACCAAAGCATACCCAAAGGTGAACATCTATATGGCAAGAGCACTCAGAACTATGCTATTCAAGGGTCAGTAGAAGGAAATGAGTTAGCAATGAGGAAATACAGGAAAGACATTATAGCTATCCTCAAGTCTTTCCGTAACTGCTTTATGGAAAATATGTAGCATCAGACACATTCTGCTTGGCCCCAGAGAGCAAAACTGAAGGAATGTGTAGTATTTGTAGAGGCTGATTGAGGTTCCATGCTCCGAAAATTCTTCCAAATAGCTATCTGAATGTGGAATTAGGGCCCTGGGGAAACAGTGAATTTCCTAAAGGGAGGTTTTTGAGAAAACATTAGATGACTTTTTGGAGATTAGAAGGATTGCTATTCAGGTATAGGATGAACTTGAGTACCTTAGGAGTTTCTTCCAACTCTGAGCTTTTCTGTCTCAATGTACAATTCAGTCTTACAGTCAGTACAAGGATGCTTGCATGTATAAAAATTTAATCATAATTTTTTGTATTTAGCAAGCTATGTGGAAATAATTGTTGATTTTTCCTTAAAATTATGCTGGTGATTCACTTTTATTTTGGGAAACCCCAATCACTGATTTTTTTTTTTCATCTCAGACTAAGAAGTCATAAGAGAAACTGAAATTCAAGCCATGTGTCCAGTTAATGTTTTCACACTTCCTGTGGAAACAGATTATTTTATAATCGTGTTTAACATGAGACTACAAAGGAAAGCATAATCATGCATACACACACACACACACACACACACAAAAACTTGACTTCAATTTAAAAGGACCTAAATTTGACTTCTTTATGAAATACATTCAGAGTTCCACTCCATTGCATCTAGCATTCCAAAGGGACTGAAAAGCAACAAAGCTGCAACTAAGCCTTCAGACCTCAATGTGGAATTTAGCCAAAGTCAGATATGAAATGCAGAATTCCTAGCAATCGAGTAAGAAGGAACTCCTCCCCTTAGCCACAAAGGCATACTGGAAGTAGCTATACCTAAGAAGGGAATTGAGGAAAAGTGCCAACTACCAGTGCATAAGCTGATGGGTATTTTCTCACCTTTATCTTTTAAATATGTATATTAACAGAACTACCAACAAAGACTCTATCCCTGACGTCTCATCTTGGTGTAGAGGTGACCCTGTGTCCTCAAAAGCTAATAGAGTAAGCCTAGCAAGAAAGATTTCAAGTATGGTCCTGCCTAGAGACCGAGTCTGCTCAGTACAGAAAGTTCCATTAGGCTGATCACCATATAGTGAAACCGTTGTCCACACAAATCCCTTGAAATAGACACATATACAAAATGGCTCTCATTTTTGCTTCACTCCATTTCATGTCCGCAATGACTGCCACTGGGAAAGAAGACAGAGGGTGATGAGAATCAAATAATTTTTAGGATGTCTACAAACATTGTGGTTCTTGCAAGTGGAAAAACCTTGCTTGAGGAGAAATCTCAAGCATGCTGACTAGATCATTTATGAAGGATTTGGGGGCAGATGTGGGTAAGAAGGACATAGGACAAGGCAGCATGGACGAGTTGTCATCTGCACCAAGGGAAGAAATACAAACCTAGATCAGATCAGAGCTTCATTGAAATATAGAAGTTTACTCCCTTACCTAGGCCCTCTTCTGAAGAATTTGAGGTTTTTCACAAATCTCATCCCTTACATCCTCAAAAAGGTATGTAAGTAAAGGCTGTTTCATCCCCTGTTTTGCATATGGAAACACTGAAAAGAAGCAAGGTAAAGTAATTTATCTAAGTCATTCAGTTACTCACTATAACAATCAGACTTGAAATTGCATCTCCAATTCATCAGTCCTTCAAATAAAAAAAAAAGAAAGGGGAAAAAAATACCTGGAGAATGTCACCTCCCAGAGATTGACTTTTTTTGTTAGTGAGAATTTTTTATGCAAGTATTTTTTAAAATGAAGTTGAAATGATATTGATGAAAATTAACTGACCTTACTAAATAAACCCTGCATGCATACAATTCACATTTTCTGTTTGTTATTCAACAGAGAAACAAATGAGATTTCACAGATATCCTGTTATTAGCACTTTGATGCATTTTTAGAGAAGACTGATCAAATAAGTGTCCTTTAATTACACATATGCACTCTGTCCCTCAGGGTAACCAAAGGGAGGGAAAATTTCATTTACAAATTGTCCTAGGTTTATTTTTTAAATTAAAAAATTCTCAGTAGATCAGCATATAGCTTGCTATCAGTCTAGTAGGCACCAGTTATATCTTTCAGATGGAAATTTTAAAAGCCTGATCAAAATGAAATATTTTAATAACAATGCAAATCATCCTGTCCTACATAGAACATTTCTTCCCTTCCTGTAATTTTGCAAAATATACTAATTATCAAATTCAGTTTGAAAATAATATCAAGAGAGTCCCACTGAACTAAGAATGTTTATATTTCACCCAAGCTACAATCTGTGTGTGTCAGTTTATTTATTTGTAAAATGAGGGGCTTGTACTACTTTTCTAAAGGTCTCTTTCCACTTTAAATCCCATGATGTAACATATCCCATGGTATTAACATCATATTAAAGGTTAAAATCACAGAATGTTGGAAATAGAAGAGACCTGATATAACATGTAACTCGCCCTCATTCTGCAAAGGAGAAATTAGACACAGAGGTTAAATGACTTACCCAAGATGACAAAGTGACAGCATTAATAAGAATTCCCCTCCATATTATTATTACCATTAGTGTCATTAATATCATACTTGTATATGATACCTTACAGTCACAAATACTTTACATGAATAATCTCATTTAATCTTTGTAAGAATCCTCTGAAGTAGGTAATACAATTACCATCTTTCCCATTATACTAAAGATAAGATTAAGGATAAGTAGTGGTAGATGATTTATGCATGGTCATATGACTTATACATGATAGAGCTAACTCACATTCAAGGTTTTTTTGTTTGTTTGACTATAAATTAAGTACTATTTCCATGATAGCATTTTCCCCTCTGTGAATTATGTTGTGCTATGGCTTAATACAGTGGCTTGTTGTATTATTGTTTTATGGTAACTACAGGAATTAAGATTCTCAAATCTAAAGAGAAGAGAAAGGGAATACATTTACTTGAATTTGGATGTAACATGTGAATATTGTACGTGCTTAGATGGCTTGTCACAAACTGTAGTATAACTGGAGAGAACAAAAGATGACAAGATTGTAGTCTCAAATTCAGTGGCTATGGCAGGTTGGTTTTAAATAAGGTGAAAATATAACGTATATGAAGTACATACTTTAAGTGCATTCTCTCTAAACCAGATATCCATTTCTATCAATCTAGTTTCCAATGATTCAAAGATGGAAGGAGCATGAAGGGGAAAAAGTCTTAAGAGAAAGGTAAAGATTTGTGACAGAACAAACAATTCAGAGAGCACATTGGGACTGAATACCTGAGCAGGAGGACTCATATAGCACTAAGGTAAATAAGGGTAAGAGAGAGAGGAAAAGTAGGAAAGAAAAGGAGTTTTCACCTCTTCGTTCTGTGATTCTGAATTCTATGATTAAAAGATCAGGAGACAAAAATAGAAGTTTGCTAACCATAGGATGAACAAATACCAATGGGTTGGAACTCTCACTCTCAGTAAATCCCTATCAGTAAGTTCTATCTCAAATCCCAAAGAATATGGGGGATAGGAGTGGGTATCTGAGTTAATAAATCTCTAGTGATTAGGACTGAAGAGGCCTGCTTCAATTCACACTCCCTATCATTTTCCTTGCCCAATCCCAAGATTGTAGGGGATAGCTGAAGAATAATAAGATTCCAGCATGCCTTCCATGTACTTGGCCAGGGCTAGTATCTAAGAGTGCTTTCCTGGGTTGTTTCCTAGTGGTAATGGATTGCTATATCTATGTTGATTTTCTCATCCTTCCTGAAGAGTAACTTTCTCAGGTCTTGGCTAGGTAATAATGATAAGAAGGGCGGTAGTACTGTTGGTTTACCCCCAACCTGTCAAGTGAGCAACTAAGTTTACACAATCCATAAAGCTATTACACATAGGCATACCAGAGTATACACTTCATGTCACTGCTTTTTAGAAAAAAAATAAGACATCTGAAGGTTCTCAATAATCATCAAATTTATAGAACAAAACTGACTTTCATTCAGAAGAAATCCATGCAATGTTGCTTATAGGCACAGATGTTGGGGTTTTTAATAGCTCTGTACTAACAGAAATTTTAACCAAATATAGGTTTTAGTAACTGGAATTGTTACAGAATATGTTTTCAAGCTTAATAAAACAAAAAGGAACAATAAAATATCTAACATTTGGCCCAAGTGATAAACCATTTTCCCCTACAAGTATTTAAAGCTGCTTTTCATTTTTTTTTAAAATAATGAATTAAAAGTACTAAAAGCCAAAACTTTCTGGCCCAAATGACAAAGCATTCTCTCTCAAAAAGGAAGAGAAATTAATACATTTTCTCAGGGTGTGAGGCAGAACACATCTATTAAAAAACATTTCCCGTCTTAAATGGTGTTTAAAAATTTACTTCCTTCCTTATGGTTCAGTGGAACAACTTTTGGCCAAACTAGTGAAAAAGTAAAACCCACTTCTCAATGGGAAATTTAACCCATTTATTTCTTCTCAAAGTAAAAATGTTGATTTTCTATTGAAAGAAAAGAAGCTTAATTTTAAATACCTAAAAGATTTAACAGGCAGCACCGAAAGATATATCAGCCTCCAAATCAGCACAATCTTGGTGCAAGTTCTATATCTAACATTGGATGTTTGACCTTGACCAAAAGTCACCAAACCTCAGAGTATCCCACGTGTCTCTTTAAGACTAAATGCACCAGTAGAGAAGTTTCTTCATGTGGAGCTTCCTATACCACTGAAATCACAGGTCCATACAGAAGCAAAGACCAAAAAAAAAAAAAAAAATGAACATGCCCAGACTGGGGTTTTTTTTTTCCTGTTCCACCTCTCTCACCTCCCTATCCCTGCTTCATTCTTGTTCTTTTATAGAACTATTTGCCACTGTCATTAATTATTGACCATTAAATATAAACTTGGTAATGTATTTTCATTTTATTAGCAACAAGAAAAGGAAAGTGAGAGTAAGAGAACCAATACATTTGAGTCAAAAGAACTATCATCTACCTGGTTCACCTAAGACGAGTTGCTACTTCTTTTCCCTTGACCTGTTTTCATACGATGAGAGGAGTTTATGCTATATGATCTTTATCATCCCTTCCAGATCTAAAATCCTCTGCTCTTAGGACTGTGTATTTTTCATTTTAAGAATTTTATGAGGAAGAAGATATTTTAAATTCACGATAGCTATCATAGCATAGTGCTGGAAAATGAAAAATCAAGAATCCCTAGGTGTTGCGCAGTGGTTACTAAATTATAAGCTTATCTTTTATAAAAGAAAACCTTAAAAGGAAAAAGGACACATAAAACAAAATTGGTTTGATCCTCAACACAGAACTTTTCCACCATTTAAAAAATTAGGGTAGAGATGTCTATCATTTTACTACATTAAGTAAATGCCTGGTACTAGCTGGCCTATATTTAATTTCTGAGAGTTTACTTAGGCACATGCATTCTAAAGAAGACTGAAAGTTTAAGTCTGGATCCCTCTATATATTACAGCAAAGATTATTCTAGATTTTATCCTCTTTTTCCTTCATGTGCTAGGGAGCCTTCTCTACTTGCCTGAACACGGTAACATGAACCTTAATTAAATATTGTTTGTAAAACATTACAGGAGCAGAAAGGAATTTCTTGCTGAAGACTTATTTTTCACCCTTTCTAATTACATCCCACTTCAATCCCTCCTCCCCTCCCTCTGTTCTCCTCAATATCTAGTACATGAAGACTTTTGCAGGGAAACTCCACTCATGTACTTGATTCTCCTCCCCATATATAAAAAAAACAAAAAACAAAAAACGTTACTGCTATTCTATTCTCAGCTTGTGTCCTTGGATATGTTCCCTTCTAGAAGGAATTGTTAGGAAACTACCATTCATCTCACTGGTATATAATGACTGACCATAATGCATCCAGATGAAAATGCCACTCATTAATTTGCACACATGCCTTTCAAATCTGGGGTTCAAGTTGTAAGAAAGAAAATAATGATGATGATTCTCTTGTATATACAGCAAGCAAATAGGGCCTGAAAAATATTGCCCTGAAAAAAGGACTGATTTTTTTTTAAATCACATCCTATTCATGCTTCCCATTCATCCTTAAAGAGAGTTCTGCCAGGGAATCCAAGCTAACAAGATGGCAGGTTTGGGGTCCAAGGAGAGAAAGGGAAAGGCAAACCTTTGGAGACAATGGTTCTCTATTTAAGCAGAAGGTAAATACTGTACATTTTCTTGAGCTAAGAAACATGCTTCATTAGACAGCCATTTTGTTTTCATAGACTTTCTCCTCTGAAGATCAAAGACTATATGTAAACAAATTGATATTTCAACATTTAAGTTTGAGTTAAGAGAAACTTTTTTAAAAAATGATACTAAATCTCCTAAACTCAAATTTTTTATGGGAAAAAAGCAGTCTATAATTTAAGCTCTCTCCCCCCCTCCCAGGATACGGGGGTGTCCAGTCCTGTGATTTTTATCAGTATGAGAAACTCTTACCTCCATTGATACAGATGAGAAATTCCTCTGTATTCTATAGCCTACTATAGTTGCCTGAGTACACTGAGAGGTTAAGTGACCTCCATGTGGTCACATATGAGTCTGAGGCAGGATTTGAATCCATGTCTTCCTAACTCCAAGACTGACACCCTAGTCACTCCACCATGTTGCCTTTTAAATTTTCCTTATAAGCTATGACAATACTGATTTAAGATAATTCTTGTAGCTCTGGTACCATATTTCCCTCAAACACTGCCAATAATTGCCAAAATTATATGACTTTCCAAAGCATATGGATGAAAAAATCCTTTTGAAATTGTTACATTTTAAGTTTATCTTCAAGGTCCCATACCTGTTAGAAAGTGGGAATAATAATTTAATTTCTCTAATACCATTCAACGTCACATCACTTTGAGGTCATGCCAAAGGAAGAGTAAACTTCAAGATGGTTCATGTTTCAGAACTTCCCTCTCATTTAGCTTCTTTTTTTTTTAATTTAAAAAGTTTTTTGTCTCCAGTAAACCCACCTTCTCTTCTCCCTACCCCCCCCCCTTTTTTTTTTTAACAGGGCCTTCATGTAGATAGGTCATTGTATCATTCCAAATTTTAATAGAAGCAATAAATAGAAGAGATGAATTAATTGAGATACTTAAACTGGATCCTTATACACTCAGCATATTAAATTCAAAATGAATGAAAACAGCATTATTTTATTGCAATGCACGATCAAGCCTACCTCATGTTGTCTACGATGAGAATGAACACTGACCTTTCGGGAAATAAAGTCTTTACATAGTAACCAGCTCTACAGAGGCAGGCAAAAGCATGCCCGCTTGTGACCTTAGCACTGTCACAGGTGTCATACCTGAAAATGACATTTGACGCAACCCAATTCACAAACTTTTATTAAACACCAAGAGACACTGTAATCAACACTAGGGACATAAAGTTGAAAAATAACATGGTCCCTGCCCCTAAAGAGCTTACAGTTTGTGAAGGAGGAAAATATATGTTTACAAATATGTATAATACAAAATAGAATGTGATAGGAGTAAAAGAGGTCTAGACAAAATGTGGTTAGGAAACTGGAGATATCAAACATGAACTCATTTATAGTTACAATAAATTCTGGTTTTAATCCAATAACAAACCCATCCCTTGCAGGAAAAAAACTGTCCCCCAAAATGCAAAAATTCTCATTAATTTGGGAAAGAGTCATAGAGAGTTGAACACAAGACATGTGACTTCTTTAAAGGATTAGTTTAATATTTTAAAGAACTTAATTGCATTATATTTATATTTAAGGAAAAAACAACAATAGTAAGTATGGTTTCCCCAAGTATCTAATATTCCCTGAAACTAAATTATTTGAATCAATTAGATCACAGTAGCAGCAATGAACTCAATGCTATCCTAGTGGCCTGAAAGTTACTGTGCTTTCCTTTGTGCTCAACCGATTCCCAGAGAACAAAAGGCACTGAGGAGAACTGGGCTCATTGCATAACATTCTTTGCCTCCCTATTTTTTCTGATCTTAAAAGCATAGAAGGTCAGAGTTAGAAAGAATCTCAGAGGTTATCTAATCCAACCCTTTACCTGACAAAGGAGTGTGCTCTACACCCTCTTCTAGTCCCTTCTGACTCATGACAACGCTAATACTCGGTCCCAAATATTTCTCAGCTGAAGGATATTGAAGATGATCATGCAGACTAAGAAGAGAATTTTTTTTTAGATGTTGTTACCTTTATCATTTGCTAGCATATTTAACCCTTTGTTGTTGTCAAGTTGTTCAATTGTGCCCAATTCTTCATGACCTCATGGACATGCCAACAATGTCTATGGATTTTTCTTGGCAAAGATAATGGAGTGACTTGCCGTTTTCTTCTTCAGTGGATTAAGACAAACAGAGGTTAAGTGACTTGCCTACAGTTGCACAGCTAGTAAGTGTCTGAGGCCAGATTTGAACTCAGGTCTTCCTCAGTCCAAGCCCAGCACTCTATCAACTAAGCCACCTAGCTGCCTTAACCCATTATAAAAGCAGGACTAGTAAAAATGGCTACCGCATCATAAGGCTGCAATAGAAGAGCCAAGGACAAGAAAATGGATCCACAAGTATGGGCTTTCAGTGAGAAACCATGGGGAAAGGCCATGGCGTAGCATGGAGTGGGCCAAAGTACTCAAAACTTCTGGTTCTTGGTAAGTAGGATGAGGTCAGGTATTAGCACAGAATAATTGACTCCTGCTTCCCAGTCAGCTGCATAAGGGTGTGCCTTTGAGTCTAAGTAAATCTCATTTGTCTGAAATGACATAGAAACCAAGAGAAAATATCTCCCCTTACCAAAACTTCTTTAGTTTTATCCATGTGTCAGTGCATTGCAATGTCTTACATGTAGACATGCTATCTTTGCTAAACTATTCACTCTAGAAAAGCATAACACAAAATGGGACTGCTTAGAATCATGGAATGCAAGAAATGGAAAGGGTATCAGTGACCTGAAGGAAGAGACTGAACGTCTCTCGGCCTCATTTACCTTATTTGGAAATGCTCTGTATACAGTGGAGCACCATTGAGCTTCATATGAGCTATTGATATCATCTAGCCCAACCTTCTCACTTTATAAAGGAGAAAATTGGGGCCCAGAGAGGGGAAGAAAATTTGCCCCCAAATCCCACTGCTAGCTACTAACAGAGCTTCTTCTACATTTTTCATCATTCCACAATCTAAGTCCCCTGTACTAAAGCCAGGATGAAATTCCTTTCTATCCCACTGCACACACAATAACACATTTCTTTATCAGTTTAAGTTGTACAAAGCACTTTTCCTCAAAACAGTCTTATGAGATAGGTGGTGCCAAGTATTATTGTGCCCATTTTACAGATGAGGAAATTAAAACACAGGATTAAATGATGATAAAGTGACTTGCTCATGGTCACGGACACATCCAATAAGCATCAACACTGGGACAAAAATTCAGGTCTCCAAATTCCAAGCCCAGCAGTCTTGTAACTATCCCACAATGTGCACAGGTCTTGGTAATTTTCCCCTTTGTACCTCTGATCAGGTTATTCTTACTTCCCAGGATATTTTAATATAACATTGCCCTTTATGGAGAGAAAAAAATGTTTTATGCTAAAAGACAAAATAACTAATACAGAAAGATCTAATTACACTCTAATGCTAAGAACCTATTCCTTTTACTGTGATTAATAAGCTATTTTTCTAAAACCTTAACTAACATCAATCAAATCCATTGATTAAACCTATTTCCTTTTAAACAGTCAAGAGTTTGCAGAACTGGGTGGCAAAAAATTCCCAAATAAGTACTTAGATGTTTTATTGCCTTTATGTTTCTTGTTTTTTAGAAATTAGCACCCAGTTATACAAAGTTGATTAGTCCAGAATTTTTCCAAGTATAAAAGTTTGGCCGATGAATTTTTTTTTTCCAGGATCATCATCCATTTCCCCTTTTTGAAAGAAAGGCACTATCTGTGCCCTTTTTCCAGTCTTCAGGCACCTCACCAGTCCTCCACGAGTTCGCAAAAATGATATCTAGCGGTTCTGTGATGACTTCGGCCAATTCATTAAGTACTCTAGGATGCCAGCCATTGCGACCTGTGGATTTGAACATATCTAGGTTATTTAAGTTATCCGTTCCCAAGTTCTCCCCTATTCCAGAAGGGCTTCCCATAGTTTTCTGTTCCTGTTTTTAGGTGACACAAACTTTTTGTAAAACACAGAGGTTTGAAATTAAAAGTATCTGCTTGGTTTCTGCTATTAGTTTTCACAGCTAGTAAAAGGAAATATATTTACTATATTTTTTACTATATAAAAGAGTACTACATAAAGGAAATATTTCCATAAAGGAAAATTTTTCCTTAGGAATTGTTAGAAAAATACAATTTTCAATGTTTCTTTTTATATTTCTTAAAAGTTATCAGTTATTCATAAGGAAATAGAAAGCATGTAACAATATAATTCGATTACTCTGTAGTTAAAATTTTGAAAGTCACATCACTGCAGAGTACTCTAGCAGTTCTTATTAGCACCCTGTCTGTCAACATGATGGGGAAAATTCTGAAAGGCCCATATATTGCTATTTGCGCCAGTAACTTTCAAAGGAAATCAAACTTACAAATGTCAAGATGAATCATATACAAGCTAGCTACTTGTGATCGCAATCCTATGAGCATAACGGCAGTCACTTTTCCAAATAAGTTTTTAAGCATTAATGACAGTTTAAAAATATGTAATAAAAATATGTAATTTAAAATATAATATGTTTAAAAGGTATACTCATATGAGAGCCTGGAACGGGTACATTTTTTTTTCTTTAATGCAGATACCATTGAGATTTCATTTGTTATGTGGTTATCAAAACTGATGTTATCAGGGTTTATCTTACATTCATTTTCTCCAAGCACTGTTAGGTGTTGACAGTTTTAACCCCTTTACTCCCTCCATGATCCCTGTAAAATTGAGGGAAAGGCACAGATGACATTCTGCTGCCTGTCATGGCTGAAATGAGTGCTAAACTCCCTGGACAGTTCAAAAATGGCACAAAGGGAAGAGAGAGGAGAAAGATCAGAGGAGAAAATAAGACTATTTTACACAATCTTGGGACTATTAGTAGGATGGACAAATTTGGGTAAAATTAATACTATTAAAGTAAATAAAGTAAAGGATTAATTGAAAAAATATGTAAAAGGCAAATTGCCATTATTTTCCTGCCCCAGGTTTGGTCTAATAATGATAGTTTCAAATATATTTGCAAAATACCTTCTGTAAACATCAGTCATTTTTAAAAATCCTTTTTAAAAAAACCACCTGCATATTTCTCTAGGGTGTTATAATTTGTTTCTGTACATGCCATTTACAACATAGCTCCAATAGCCACCTGCTGATAGCAATATGTTAACTAATATGTAGTTATTAATTAGTTTGGGTAATAAGCACATCATCAGCTCATTACACATAAATGGCTAGATGTTATTGCTATACATGCCTAATATGTTTCCTTCTCCAAAGTAGCTGGTGTTTTTCAGATTTATTTTATTTGAGAAATGATAAGCAGTGCTGTATAATAGAGGGCCAGCCTTGGAGTTAAAATGACCCGGGTTCAAGTCCCACCTGTGACAGATGCTGGCTGTGTGACTATCAGCAAGTCACATGACCTCACTGAGACTCAGTTTCCTCATCTATAAAATGGAGATGATACTCATCGTACTTACCTCACAGGGGATGAAGAGGGTCAAATGAGATATTTTCAAAACACTTTGAAACACTAAACACCATGTGTTTTCAAGTCAATTATTAAGTCAACAAACATTTGTTACGTGTTTACTATGTGCCAGGCACTATGCTATGTACTGGGCATACAAAGAAAGGGAAAAATAGTGCCTATTCTCAAGGAGTTCACAGTCTAATGCTTTCATTACTTTTAAAACTAAAAATGTTAAACGTGCAACTTCTCAACCCTGGTAAATGGCTCTGACAAGCTACTGGGATAACCTTCCATTCAAATATTTCCTACAATATATTATGAAGAAAAAGGAGGGAAAAAAATCTCTTTCTTTTACTTTACTAACCCTAGGAGTGTGGCCATAGTAGAAGACAGAAGGCAAAAGGAACACAGTCACAATAACCAAAAGAAAGTTTAAAATGTTATTTATTATAAATGTTTTCTGTAAATGTATGAATTGAAGGGCAGGCTACCAAAGAATCCAATTCATTATATGAACCAAGACTATTCATTCTTCTGAAGACAGAACAAATGGAAACTGTCTGTAAGCTACAGCATGGGAGATTTTAGTAAATTAGGAAAAAGGATATTGAAAAAGTGTGAGAATATGTCACCAAGAAGGGATGGCAAGTCTTGAGAATAATTTTTAGAGACAGCAGAGATTTTTTTAAGAAGCCAGATTTTTGTTTTAGTCCCACCAAAAAGCTGGAGAATGGGGGGGGAAAGACAGGATTTAGAGCTAGAGGTCACCCAATCCAACACCTTCATTTTACTGAGGAGGAAATTCAGGACCAGAGAGATCAAGGTTCTTGGCCTAGGCTGTTCAGATAAGAAGTAACAAAGTAGGGCTTTGAACCCAGGGCTTCCTTCTCCAAATTCAGGGCTTTTAACCCCACGCTGAAAACCAATTACCTGCATCTGTAAAGCAGAAAAATAAAATACTTCCCATTATGTAAGTGAACTAAATATACCTTCCAAATTATGCTTGTCTAAAGACTTCCAGTTATACAATTATTTCATAACCTAGGCAACAAAGTAATAGTCATGTGTGGTTTTACACCTTGTGGTTTAACCAAAAAAAAAAAAATCATACTCATTAAAGGTGGCACAGTAGATAAAGCATATGACTTGAAATCAGGAAGAACTGAGTATAAATACAGAGGCTATATGATGCTGGAGAAGTTACTTAATCTCTCCGGGTCTCAGTTTCCTCATCTGTAAAGAAAAAAAATGGCAAGGTTGGACTTGCTGTCCAACCTTCTTTGCTAAAGAAACTTTAGTTCCAAATCGATGACCCTATAAAACAATATTACAAAATTCTTTAGCATCTTGGGGGAAAGAGTGTTGCTGGGATGGATGGTATTAAACGGGAAAGATGAGATGTACACAAGGGTAGGGAGATATATACATATATATATATTGCCATATAATATACATTAACATTATCATAAATATTAATATATATATATTACCAATATCACTACATCTGTGAGAGTTTAAAGATTTGATGGTAGACTCAAAATCTTGGAGCAATAATTGGCCAATTGCGCCTTGCTTCATGATCACAGCAAAATATTTGTGATTAATTCTCCTTTTGTAAATGCTCTGCTTGCATTCTAGTGGCAGATACAGAACGTGAAATCCTAAAGCTGTCTTGATAGATTCTGCACTGCAGACAGAATAGAAATGAACCCTTTTGATTCTGACAGCCTTTAGGGGATAACTCCTGAAAATTGCTAAAAACAGAAAATCATGTGCTGCAGGGAACATCCTAATTTCAGAAAGCTGCCTCTCCCACCAGAAATTTACATACTTCATTTCACATCCCCCCCCAAAAAAATTACCTACAATTCTCCAACAAAGAAAATAAAGCTCTTTCTTCACTCAGCCAAGAAAAATAATAATTTGTTCAGAAGTGTTTATGTTCTTCTTCCTCAGCTACACGATTAGGCTGGCTTAAAAACCATGGAAGTAATTAACTTAAGTCTGGACCTTCCTCAAATCCCATGAAATTCAACTGCTGGAACACTAAATACAGGCTTGGATTTTTATTTTTAAATATTCCTAGAGTTAATATATTTGTGCATGCATACACAAATTTAATTGAGTAAGAAATCAATGCCAGTAGCTTATAAACTGTATTGGGCACAATTCCTATCTCTCCTTGTCCAGGAAAACACTATTTGACTTTCACTGCCCAAAGCCAATCTATTTTCTCCTACTGCTTTGTTTTATTTTGTTTTTGTTTTGGGGAGGGAGGTTGATGAGAGGTCTATGTAAAAACCAAAACTCAACACTAGTGTGGGGAAAAGGGCATGTTTCTCATCCCCCTGACCTCAGTCACATCAGTAGCACAGTGCCCTCCACTGGGATGCTTTGGTGTGGCTGGACAACATACAACTGCCACATGGATGACAGGTTGGGACTGCCTCCTTTTATTCCACCCAGACTGCTTGTTTTCCCATGTTCTAGAAGTCAAACCAACCAAAGTGAAATTCTTCACTTTGACCTTCAACTCTTCACAAGCTGCCCAGCTACCAATCCCATTCTTCTGTTGGGTCAAAGCTTTCCAAGGCTTCATTTTCTTAGTTGGGAAGAAAAATGACTTCGTGTCCAATATGCATACACACACACACACACGGTAAATTATTAGTCTATGCCAAAAAATGCAACCTGGTAGGTGAGAAAAATAAATTGAAAAAATCAACTGATAAATAGCCTTCACTGGTATATTTTTATAGTGCTTTAAGGTATGTGAACACTTTACATTCATGATTAATGCATTCTATTTTTCCATAAAACTGTATGGCAGGTACTATAGGTGTTATCTCCATTTTACAGATAATGAAACTGAGGCTTAGTGAGGGAAAATTATTTGCCTAGGTCACTTGAAATTGTTTCCAATGTGACTACATCTAATGTTCTTTCTACACCACCACACAGCTTCTATGCTTAAAATGAGATACTAGATTTATTTCTTCAAGCTGCTTTCCAGAAACTCCTATTCTTCACTTTGACCTTCAAGAAGTTCTTTCAAAATTAGACTCTCCTCTCAATGCAAGACTAAATTGAAATTTAAGGGCCAAATTTTTTTAGTGTGCATCCTACTATGGAGATGATTTTCTTCTAAAGGATACATGTCAGATGCAAATGAAGATTTAATTACACTTCCAAAGCCTTTGCTTACCTTGAGAGGAAAAAGAAAAGAAAGAAAGAAAACCTGATCACATAATCATCTATCTTGTTTGTTGTTGTTTAGTCATTTTTCATTTGTGTCCAGCTCTTCACAATCCTTTCTGGGGTGTTCTTGGCAAAGATACTGGAGCAATTTAGCATTTCCTTCTGCAGCTCATTTTACAGATGGGAAAGCTGAGGCAAACAGGGTTAAGTGACTGGCCTAGGGTTATATGCTAATGTGACCCCTTCTATCAAAGAGTAGCCTGTCGGACTTAACAATCATGCTCCAAGGACAGCTATGTTCTCATGCTCACTCCATACTCTGATGGACAGAGATGTCCATCTTTCTCTTGAAAGTGTTCTCTTCTGATTGGATGACACAAAAGACACTCAAAGTTGACTTGACCCAGGCTAAATTCTATTTCCTTTGTTCACCCATAGGGTGCATACTGAAAATGTGTAGAGTTTGTAAAGTTATGGTTTGCAAAACACCTTACAAATATGTTCTTTTATCCTTACAACAACCCTGAGAAGTAGGTCTGTTTTTATCCCCTTTTATTCTGAGGAAACAGATTTAAGAGAGATTAAGTGATTTGCCCAGACTCATACAGCAAAGGAAGTATCTGAGGCTGGATTTGAGCAGGTCATCCTGAATCCAAGTACAAACCTCTATCCATCCTGCCATCTAGCTGCCAACACCAAGACTCTGTGACAAAGAGACGCTAAGTGCTCCCTATTTTTGTAAACATTCAGTATAAAAAATATTTACATGGCGATTACTAATAGGAAGATTAATTCACCTTCTTTTAACTGTAAGCTTTTTGAGTACAGGGACCATGCATCTATTCCCCTTTCCGATCCTCTGTATCTTGTTGCTGTTCAGTTGTCCAGGTGGGTCCAACTCTTTGTGACCCCATGGACCGCACTGTCCACGGGGTTTTCTTGGCCAGGATACTGGGATGGTTTGCTATTTCCTACTCCAGTAAATTAAGTCGAACCGAGCTTATGTGAGCTGGTGTCTTACTATAGTAATAATAATGGCTGACATTTGTATAGTGCTTTAAGGCTTGTAAATCCCTTTATAGGCATTAGCTCCTTTGATTCTTACCACAACCCTGTGAGGCAGGCGCTATTAGTAGGCACTCATATATGTGACTGATTCATTTTAATTTTAATAATATTTACATAAATATCATCTCTTCAAATCTCAATTTAAGCTGTAGAATGGGAATGAGACAGACTTTTGCCACATACTTCACAGGGCTTTTATGAGGAAAGTCCTGTACAGTCTGTAGATCACTATAGAGAGCTGAGCCATTATACCCAATAACCCAATGAACACTTAACTGAATTAGTAGGTGCCCATATTTCTATCTGGGAATATTTACAAGGAAGAATTTCCTGGGAACAACAGCTCATATTAAGAATTTTGGGGGGACCTAAATAAAATTTTGTCTAATAATATATTTTGTTTTGTGTCCTTCTGTTTAAAAAAAAAATTCAAGTCTTGTTAAAAATTTCAGCTAGTTCTATTTAAGTATCCCATCTGTCTTCATTCATGGCATGCCCTTAGTAAGTACCAATTTACTGCATCTGTCACTGGAACAATTAAAGGCACTGTAATAAATTGCACTGATTTTCAACACCTTGTTTCTCTACCCATGTGGCTTCTAATCTTCACTCATCACTTATCTTGTAGTATTTCCACCATTGGAAGATATACTGGTGATGCTTTAACTAGGATTATAGAAGGTTCCCACCTGTTCACTAGTCATAAAACTCTCTACAATGAACAAACAAAAATTAAACAATCTTTGTTAATAGGATCTTAAGGGTTTTGCCAACAAAATGCATGCTAGAAATTCCTTAAATTTTATAAATATTTTATCTTTCGTTACCCAGAGCTTTAAAATTATCTTCCCCCACATATAATGAACCAAATTCTCCTAATCTTAAGCTTCTCCTTTGACTGTGACTTGAAAGTTATAAACCTTACTCTAGGGTAACCTTTCCAAATTTTTCTTTCAATTTTTATTTAGTATTTAAAGATTTTTGTAAACTGTAAAATAATTAAATAAATGTGACACTAGCAGTACAGAAAAATTCAATTAAAACATGTTTTTATAACTAATCAAAATTGGAGCATAATACAAATATAGAAATATGGTTGCATATAGAGGTACACAAATACCCTGTGCTATCCATTTCTATAGATATATAAATATAAACATACTGCACAAAGTATACTAGCATTTATGTGAGGCCGTAAAAATAAGCTATTAAAAAAATTCTTGTTTCCATGTTTTTTCCCCCCTCAGGCTGTCTGGAATACCTACGAAGTCCTTCAACCAGCTATGTTCCCATTTGTCTATTGAATTCCTGCCCATCTAATAAAATCCTGCTCAAATGCCAACCCATCCAAGAATTTTTCTTCCCTGATCCTCTCTGCTAGTCATAACCTTGCTCCCCTGCCCACAGACCTCACAAAGCACTTCATCTTATAACTCTTAAATGCACTTATGATATATTACATTATATAATATATTATAGTTGTCTGCCTATTGCAGACACAGAGTTATCTGCTCTGTGAGAGCAGAAACCACGTCCTATGTCCCAGTAGGTGCGCTTAATGAATGTTTGTGGAATGAATTAACATAGGTGTACTTGGTCTCCATCCCCAATGTACCCCACCCCCTACCCCACTGGCTACCACTAAATTTGATGTCAAAGGAGTTATGCCCCTTCTCTAAGTTCCTCCAAGGCAGGAATTATATATCATTTCTGCTGTATACCCCAGATATACCCCTTTTCACACAGTAGGTGCTTTTCAAAACCACATGGTTTTGGAGAATCTGCATCTTTATCCAGGCTTTACTCTAGATGCTACAATAACCCAGAAACCTTTCATCCTGGAAGTCCACTTCAGCCCTGGAATTCACGCACTGGAAGTACCCTCCACTCCTGGAAGCTCTGTCTCTGATTGGATGGCTCCTCCTGGAACCTCCATGTAAGGAGGGCGGCATCCAAGGCTGCTATGTCTTTATTCCTCTCCAGGCTCTATTCTGGACTTTGCTTACTATACTGTTCCATTTCTTGGTATCCACCCCTCTCCACCACCCTTTCTGCTTTGTTTTATGTGTTGTCTTCCCGCATCAGAATGTAAGCTCTCTGGGGAGTTCTCTTATATTTTTATTCGCAGCATAATACCTGGCACATAGTAGGATCTTCATAAATGCTTTCTGACTGACTGTGCACTGGGAGAGGAATCCAAAAATTCTAACTACTTAGTTGTTACCAAGTGCAACTTACTAATGTCAATTTATAAGCAAAGTGCTTTCTAAATTCTATCCTTCTAGGTAAGTATATTTGTTTAGTGCTCTACTATTCCCAAAACACTTTCCTCACAATGATTCTGTGAAGTAGTTGGTATTCTAGAAATGACAAAAGTGACATTCAGAAAAGTCAAACAGATACAGTGTTCAGATGGGGCAATGGTGTGTTGCTCTTGAATCTCACAAAGAATCCAGAGATCCCCCCAGTCATGTTTCTGTTTTTTCTACTTTCCTCATCCAGATCAGACTTAACTGAACAATTCTTTCTTTTCCTTTTTTTTTTTAAGGATTTTGTCTCCGTATCTTGCCAGGCTGGAAATAAGATAACTCACAGCCCAATCTCAATACCGACAGGCATAGAAGCTTTAACCTGCTCTGGTTTTCCAGGTTGAGCTGATTCATCCCTCCTTAGATAGCCTGGTGGCACTCCACTTCTAGGAGTCCACCATACTGATGACAAACTCAGCAGGAGCACCTAATCAACTTTAGTCCTATTCTGGATCTCTCGAATTCAAGTAATCCAGTACCTTTAGCATCCTCCAGTAACTATGCCCTTCATAAGCAGTTCTTAAGATATTTGTTTTAAGTATAAAAAAGATTTACACATGTAGACATTTTATTTGTAAGCAAAGGATTTTATAGGAACAGAACAATTAAATTGCACTTGAAATCATTTTTTGAATAAGTAGATCATGTGAATGAAATAGATATTATAATTTCCTGGTAGGTGTTAGAGGGTGGAGGCTTCTTCAGGCCTGAAGTCTCCAAGGTTTTGAGAGAAATTATTATTAATAACCAATAATTTGGGAAGATCTAGAGTTCTCTTCTTCTAAAGTTCTGATTTTCAAAAGAAAAAATTCAGTTTCTTGAAGGACATCATTAATAATGATATTGAACTAACTCTCAATCTTGGTCAGACCCCACCCAACCTTACAAGGAATTAAATATAAGCCCATTGTGTTCTTTGATTAGATTGCCCAAAGGGCGAGGTGGTCTGGGTATAGAGATAAGACTTTCTGTCCAAGGGTGTCTCTCTCTATCTCTCATTTTAATCTATCCACCTCCCATTATGTTAACCAGAGTTTATTGCCACTCCTCTTCCAAAAGGGTATATAAAGCAGTCATGAATGTCTTTGGTCTAAGAGAGACAGCCAAATGACCATCCTTTTATTAACATGCTGGTTTTGTTAATAAAATGATTAAGTTACCCAGATATGATAGGAAGCAGGTTGTAGGTACACCTGTGTCATATGTGTATGTGGAATGGGCAATTGACCTTTTTTCATAACCCTATCCTCCATCCTTGAAGGCTTGGTCGAACTGTGGCCTGGCCTACTGGCTAAGAAGGTTCTGTCCAACCCATACAAGCTCCAGGAGGTTCAATCCAGCCCAGTCCTAGACATCTGAAATTACCAGATATAAATTTTCCCAAATTAATTGCAGCTCTGAAACAATGACCTAGAATACCAGGTGTCCCACAGTCTGAACCCGTACCACCTGCTTGATTTGTCATGGCAGGATTAGCCTCTTACAGGAATTAACAGGTCTGAATTTCTAGGCTAATAGCTGTTATTTTTGCTGCATTTCTACCACCTGGCCCACACAAAAGCAAATGTTTGCTTTGTTTTGGGCCTCCTGATACAATCACTATGCAGTACATTCTAACCCAAAGGCAGACAGATATTTAAGCACAGTCTCCAGAACGAGGCTTCAATAATGCTGCTATGACGTGTGTGAAGTCTGTTCATCAAAGATGTCATTATTTTGAATAAAAGATGAATAATGTGTGCTTTAAGCACTTCATCTCTTCATTAACTCTCTTTTAAAAATTATCTATCATTGTGAAGTATTCCACAAAACATAATTACAAGAAGAATACAAATGTGACAGTTTTTAAAAGCCAAAATCTGATTACCAAGGAAGGCTAAACATGCTGACGCCAAACTGGCTCACCCTTCTCTTCTCCCTCCCCCACAAATTTTTCCTAGGTGAGAGAAACCAAAAGTTGAGAGAGCTTCAGCAGGAATCATTTCTTCAAGCAGGATTACAGAATAGTTACTATAAGACAATAATATCAGTTATATTGCAAGTGGCAGCCAAGGAAGACTGAGCAATATTTGAAAGCAACTGGGCGGGGAGAGTAGAAGGAGGGGTTGGGAAAGAAAATTTGTAATTAGCTGGAAATGAGCATGCAAAAATACTGCTACCAAAATGCCATTAATAGGGCACCTTGTCTTGTTCTCTATAGGTAAGTCTTGTTTTGTCAACTTCATTCCCTACTGCCTGCTTTCTGTACCTCCCACCATCTGCAAAGATACACAACTGAGACCAGGACATGTATGACCTCATGCAGATTCCAGAGGGAACTACAGCCATAAAGTTAACAAAGATGACAGCAATTTCCTGGAATGAATTCTGACCTGTGGAAACCCCCTCAAGCACAAATACAGATGCAAAAATGGGCTCGCTCCCTCTCTCTCTCTTCTCTTCTCCCTTCCCCCTTCTCTCTCCTCTCTCTCTCTCCTCCCCCTCTCCCATTCCTCCCCTCTCTCTCCTCTCTCTCTCCTCCTCTCTCTCTCTCTCCTCTCTCTCTCTTCTTCTCTCTCCTCTCTCACTCCTCCTCTCTCTCTCTCCTCTTCTCTCTCCTCTCTCTCACTCCTCCTCTCTCTCTCTCTCCTCTTCTCTCTCTCTCTTCTTCTCTCTCCTCTCTCTCTCACTCCTCCTCCTCCTCTCTCTCTTTCCTCTCTCTCCTCCTCCTCCAAGCGATATTCAAAACGCCCAAGATAAGAAGATGCTTTTGTACCTCTTAACTGCATTTTCTCCATTTCACATACTCAACAAAGACCCAAAGCACTAAGCCTGCCCACATACCAGAATCACATAACATCCCAGTTGGGAGGAACCTCTAAGGCCATTTACAACAAACATGAGGCAGCTTGGTGATGCTGTGCATAGAATCCTGCTCTTGCAGTCAACAAAACATGAGTTCAAATCCTGCCTCAGACTTACTAGCTGTGTGACCTTGGGCAAATTATTTCATCTCCCTCAGACTCAGTTTTCTCATCTGTAAAATGAGGATAACAACATCTACCTCCCAGGGTTTTGGTGTGGATCAAATGAGATTCCATATATAAAGTGCTTTGCAAACCTTAAGTAGCTACATAAATGCTAGTTATAATTATTAACAAGTGGGTCTACCAGGTCTAGCTTCAAAGACCTCCAGTGAGGCAGGTCTTCTATATCCCCAGGTAGCCCGTTCCACTTCTGGAGAAAGTTTTTCCTTACCTTCAACCAAAAGAGAGACCTCTTTGTTACTTTCCAAGCCCTATTCCTATTTCAGACCTTTGAGACCAAACCAAAGAAGAAATGTAGTGCATCATTACAATTGTGACTAACATTCAAAAAGCAGCATGTTAATTGGCAGTAATCATCCGTAGGAAGAGGTGGCAAAAATACAGATTGTTTCCTCCACTTGTTCTCACTTCACTTTCAACCTTACTTACACTGCATTAAAATGGCACTTTAAAGGTTGGGGGAGGAGGAGGCAGAGTGTTTTTAATCCCACAACATCAGGTGTAAAACTATGTTATTTTAAAGACTAAATTACAAGATAAATAAAGACATTATGCTGATTTCTGACTATAGTCATCTAAGATTAGATATATCTTGACTTTAACAGTTAGGTTTGAAAATACCTTAGTTTAAAGTCACACCTGCTATAATGGCACAGTTATTTCATGAACAACTAAAATATATCACTAAGTACAGAGGGAATTACTGATTTCAGAATGGAATGGAGAATCAGGAGTCAGAAGACCTAGATTTGACTCCTAACTCTCCATTCTACTTAATCTTTTACTCATCTATCAAACTGATATTTCTAAAATGAAAGTCTAACTATATAATACATATATATTATATATTATATATAATATATATTATATAATATATATTATATATAATATATAATAAAATAACTATATACCTCCCCCCCATTCAATAAACTCTAGTAGCTCGCTATTATCAAATGTAAAATCCTCCAGTTAGCTTTTGCAGTTCTTTATAATGTGACACCTTTTTGCCTTCTTAGTCTTCCAATACCTTACTTCTCTCCATGTATACCGAGATCCAGTGATATCAACTTGGAACACATCACCTTAAGTCCAGACTATGAGCATTTTCATTGATTCTCCCCCATGACTGGAACTCTTTCCATCCTCAGCTCTGTCTTCCTTCAAATTTTACCTAAAATCCCAGCATCTACAAGAAGTCTTTCCCAGATCCCCTTAATCTTAGTGCTATATCCCGTATTTACCTTGTTTGTAGTTATTTGCATTTTGTCTCCCTGACTAGATGGGGGTTCCTCATGAGCTCCATGAGAGCAGGAACTGCTTTGTTTTGTTTTGTTGCATTTCTTTGTGCTCTCCTAATGAATTACATGGTGCCTAGCACATAATATGTGCTTAATAAATACTTGATGACTTGACAACATAGACTTGTATTTTTCACTAGCTAGTCAAGGGTGGTCTAGAACACTAGATTTGGAGCCAGTCAGTCAACAAGCATTTATTAAGCAATGACCTTGTCTAGGTACTGTACTAATGTGATTGTACAGTGCCAAAATGTTGAGGAAAGCAACGTTCACAGTCAGTGGCAAAGTAGTTATTCTCCAAAATCACTATAAATTCACTGTATGGTCTCTCAGGTAGTTGGGCTGCTTTTTGCAATAGGATGGCTATATTGATCTACTTTCATAGATCTAGAACTGGAAGAAATCTTTGAGATCATCTAGACTAGTCCTTTAATTATGCATATAAAGAAACCAAGATCCAGAAGTTAACTGCCCAAGGTCACAAAGGTAGTAGAAAGCAGTAAATTCTGGATTCAAACTCAGGTCCTAGAAATCAAATTCAACTTTCTTTCCATTTCACCAAGCTGCCTTGTGGATTTCTAAATGGCCAAAATCACACGTGACCACTAGACCACATTTTCCATATCCTGTATAATTTACACTTTCATTTGAAAGGAAAGCAAGGGGTGGGGGCAAGCAAAATTTAGAAAGACACCTTTGGTATATCCAAGTTCTATCCATTTCAAGGTTCAACTCCAGGGCCACTTCCTACCATAGTCTATCCTGATAACAACATAGATAGAGAGATAGATACCCTCATATACATGTGTACATAGATAACACATACATATATTTGTATGTATAAATTTGTAATTGTGGATCTCTATCTGTATTGTTGCTTGTGCTCTTTAGAATATATGCTGTTTGAGGACAGGGATTGTTTTCATTTCATCTTTGTATCCCCAGTGCCTGGCATAGAGGAGATGCTTAATAAATGCTCTTGTCAAATGAACAAATAGTGAGGAGAAAAATCAAAGGAATGATCTAAGGATGTTTTACAATGACTCTGGATCTTCTGAAAGGCAATGTACATCTGCTGCTCAGTATTCAGCAATTTAAATACTCATACTCCTCCTATATAAAAGATTTCTTCAAAATGTGAGAATAAATCAATTTAAGAAATACTATAATCGCAATACCATTGTGTTACCTTAAAAGGGATCTACATCTGATAGCAATATGTTCAGTTCAACTATAACCTAAAATAACTGATTATGTTTTACAGGAGACTATGAGACAATTTAAAATAGCTGGGTTAACTTCCCACTGATGAGATTTTATTTATTTTATTTATGTATTAGGATTTTGGCAATTATTACTATGGAAAGACATGAGATATTCTAAGACAGTCCAAGTTAACATCCTGCTGACTAGACATGATCCAATTTATTTTGTGTATAGAAAACACGGCAAATCTGAAAATAGTTTCAAGCAAACAATCATTTGTTTTTCTATAGTCCATAATAGGTGAACTTTCAAGGATACATTTCTATTAAAGTTGTAGGCATTTAGGACATATAAAAAAGCATGGTATGAGGAGGCTAAAAGGAAATAGGAAAAATTCAATGGAAAGTGCACTGAATTAGGAGTCAGGAAACCTGAGTGAGACACTCGCTATCTTTGTGACTTCAGTCAAGTGACAACCTGGCTTAACTTCATCTTCCAAATGAATGGGGCTGAACTGAAAGATGTCTAAGGATTTCTTCTGGCTCTGAGCAGCAAAACCTCATTTCTATGCTTTCTCCATATTATAAAAAAAAGGAACCTCTGGCCTTTGACTTAAATTCCACAGGACTCACAGAGGAAATATCAATAAAAATATTTTCTATTTCTCTTGTGCTTTAGAGTTTTCAAGACAGAAAATTTTCCCAAAATGTTTTCATATATTAACTCACTTGATTCTCACAAGAACCCTATATAGTGACTTGCCTGAAATCACAAAGCTAGCTTACTCCATAGTCCAGGCTAAAACCCAGATACCCCGACTTCTAGTACTATACTTTTTCTATCATATCATGTATACTTAATAAAAATCACAAAATCCAAAATCACATAACATCTAAAATTTTCAGTACCAATGTCCTATACAGACATAGGATAGGGGATGCCATCCCATTAAAGTTTGTTAAATAAATATCTCTCCTTCCTTTTCCTTAACTCACCATAAGATGGAAGTACATTTTATATGATCTGTTGAATTAATAAAAAATATTTTAAGGTCCTTGTTCTTAATTTTAAAAGCAAATGAGTACAACATCTTATATTACCTCTCAAATTTTAAGTGTTTTTTTTTTTTACTTATGGGGAACATTACCCATAGATCATCACAGAGGCATTATTAATGAGACCAAATCTCAAATTGTATAGTAAACATCCAGAAAAAGAAAAGAAAAAAAGAAAGCACCACCACTAAAAAACTGAGAGATCTGTTATTCCAATATTTACACTAGAAGGGCTCTGCCTCATTTTAAAACATAATGCAGTCCAATAGATCCTAGAATTCAACCTATATATGTACAGCATTAAAGCATTCCATTTTGCTAAGTTTTAATTTTTTTCTTCATAATGCCTATGTTTGTTGATCTAATATACTACAGACTATTTAAAAGAGCAATGGATTTGGAATCAAAACTCAAGTTCTAATTTTACTTTTGACATTTACTAACTATGATACCTTGGGCAAGTCACAATTGTCTCTGGTTCTCATCTTTAAAATGGGAACAGTAATGTTTGCATGACAATTTCACAGGATTATTATGTTGATGAAATGAAATAATTTATTAAGGAGTATTTTAAACTCCAAGAGGCTATAAATATAAAAGCTACTATATCAAATACCTTCTTCTTACCACCCTCTTTACCACAAAAAAGAGGCCCATATGCGAGATCCTTTGAAACTGCTGTAAATTCTGTCCACCCAGAATACAAATACTCTAATAATTTGTTTAGGGTGGGGAAGTCCCCACAGCAAAAGACAAGGTATTTGCATAGATCTTCTCAAAATTTAGAAAAGCAAACAGAAACCAGGAGTCAATAATAAACATGCTGAACTGGTTAATCCAATAAACTTTCTTTGACTTGAAATTTATTTCAGAAGGACCAAAGGGAAGACAAAGGGCTAATATATATTTGTTAACGTACAAGATTATAATTAACCTAATGTCTGTTTCAAATTTACTATATCTATTAAAGAATAAATAATTTTACAGCCTTCTAATATGTAGCTCTTAAGCTTTAAATCACTGACCATAACTAATAAGCAGTTTAGTAGCAAGAGTATCCTAAATACAGTCACAGACTGCAATTTCATTGAATGTAAATCATCATCATTTTTAATGCAAAGGCAACAGCAAATCTCTGTAATTACTGGGTGCATTTTGAATCACTTTTATTATTACTGCAGTAGCCCCATTAAAAATCCAAAACACTGAACTGCATGGGATATAAAACTGGAATTATGATACACTACAAGCTCTAATTGAAACCCATAAATTTTCTACTAGTATCCAAAATTACTTTGTTGCCAAGACTTTGAACTATTGAGAATTAACTTTGAAAGCATTTACTTTATCCTGCACAATAAGTCAGAGCATTTTGCCTTGGTAATGTGAGAAGTAAATTCATGAGTAATATTCTATGAGTTGTTTATTTCTCACTTAGAAAATAGCCCCTAAAAATTCAATACAATAATTTTAGAATGAAAAGATACCAAAAAAACAAAGACATATGGGGCAAGTATTAACTAGAACATGGTTTAAACCACACCTTCTAATAACTAAAGTTAGAAAAAGCTGTATATAACCTGGTTGGTCTACAGCAGCAACATGAGTCTTGTGTTAAAATAATAAAGAGACTCTTACTATATTGCCCTGAAGCAACATTACTGTTGGCATGTACTTAGGTAAGTGAATTAACCAGTTCAGTACCTTCGCTAAACATGGGGATAATCCACTAAGCCTGTTGGCAAGGATAACACCAGTTAATATAACTTACTACTGTACCTTTAGTGGCTAGTGAATAAATTACTTACAAGAACCGTGAGCCTCCTTTAATGAAGACTTTTGAATGTGTAATTTAGATGAGGCTGTCCTTTTACATATCTCCTCCAAGCATACTTCAACAGAATTCAGAACTGCTGGATGTATGAAAAGCCAATATCAGTATTTCTCTCAATCTGTCAACAGTATACACTGTAGAATCAGGGGATCAAAGAAGCCCATATGGTTAGATAATGTTCTTCATTGCTAAAGCATTTGCTACTTATATAGGGTAGGCTACATACCTGAGATTCTCACACCATTAGTGCTAATTTTCTGTCAATACACTAGAATGACAACTGTTAAATTAAAGTTTGCAGATGGACTAAAATTGTGTGATTTCTGAGATTTCTGTCTCCTGTTCTACTACTCTACCAGTCAACTGAGGCCAGAAATTAGCAGGAGTCAGGTTCGCTTATAAGGAATACTCCCAAATCTGAAATGGGGAAAGATGGAATATGAGGGAGAGAGGGGGAGAGGGGGGTAGAGGGAGAAAGAGAGAGAGAAAGAGAGAGATGGAGAGGGAGAGGGAGAGAGAGAGAATATCCCAATTTAAACTCTTTCACAAATGTCTTACAAGTCTCTAGGGTTCGTAATTTACATTTTGATTAACATTGCTTTATATAAGCCTTTTTCCAAAATAGTTCTATTAGTAATATGGTGCTGTAGAATGATCTGTGGCTCTACAGACAGGGAATTTGAGTTCAAATTCCACCTCTAACATTTACTGCCCATGCAACCTTAAATCACAAGCTCCCTGGGTATTAGTTTCATCATCTATAAAATGAGGGGTTATACTACATGGCCTATGAGGTCACTTCCATCTATAGAACTATGATCACTTTGGGTATTTAGATATTAATAGCTCAGAGAAGAAATCTCAACTGTATCACATTAAAAAAAATTTTCCCCATTTTCTCAAAGGTCATATTAGAAGGTTTATCAAGTTTTATATATTAATTATACTTTTTCCAAATCTGTACAAACTGAGTTTCATTTGTCATTCAAATCACAGAAACCTTCCAAACCTCCCAAAAGTACTTTAATTACTATGTCCATAAATGTCACTAAAACTCAGTTTAGGCAATTGTCTTAGCCATGTCACAGGAATTGGTATTTCCTCAAGCTCTGAAGTAACTTTAAAAAAAAAAAAAAAAGGCTGAAAGGCATCAATACCACACTGGCTACATTACTTTGAGATGCAGAGGAAGTTAGCAGAAAGTACAAAAGGCCCCAGAAAACCTCAGCAGATGAGCTTATTCAGAATTTTTCAAGAGTACTATCTCCTTGATGAAGAATCTTCTGAGAAGCATCCTGTGAAGTTATCTGTTATGAAGTGATAAAGCAAAAAACTATTTGGTGTATTTACATAGTATAAAGGAATCATTTATTTGCAGATATGGCGGTCATAAATAAACATTTCATACCACTAGAGCAGTATATGAATTTCTATTCTTAAACATAAATATACTGGAGGTATTTTAGATTGGCACTTTCCCACAGTTGCACAGCCAGTTCATATCAGAGACAGGATTTTAATTCTCTATACCAAGGTCAAGGAAAAAGGACCATTCATTAAAGAATTGGGAAGGTCCCATAAGTTTGACCTCTCACTTGAGCCTAGATAAAAAAATAACAATCATACCAAGGAGCTATTAGGATTAATTAATTGAATTAATCACAGAATCAGACTTTCATATAAGGGGACCTCAGAGATCATCTAGTCCCACCTATATCTGAGCAAGTATCCCTTCTACAATATACACAACAACTGGTCATTCATCTTCTGCTTGTCATCCTCCAGTGAGGGGGAAACTATTAGGTCCTGAGGCAACCCATTTCACTTTTGGATGGGTCCAATTGTTTGGAAATTTTTACTTACATGGAGCCCAATCCTACCTCTTTACAAATTTTACCCATTGTCTGTAGTTCTACAGCCTGGGGCCAAGTAGAAATGTCTGATCATAGACTTCCATGTTTTAGCCACAGCGAAAGTAAAAAGGAGGAGGGGGTGAAGGGGTAGCTTATATTGTTCCAGGGAAGGAGATATGATACAGTGCCCTTCTCTAGTTTCACCAAACAGTTATTTAGCACACAGTAAATCACATTTGTGTGTCTCCCACTGTTGACAATTCTCTGCTCACTTGATGGCTTTTTAAACATCATATGTAAAAGGAAGCAGGTCCAATTCCTAGGGACATGCCAGGTTATTTTAAATGCCTTGCTTATTTTCAAGAGCCCAATGGGAGAGGCAAGAATGCTGCTGCTCATTGAGAGAAGCTCCAGGAAATCAATCCCAAGGAGCCTTACAAAAGAGTGAACTTGGAAAATTAGAACAAGTTAGCAGACATAGAGGCATGTGCATAGAAAAGACAGAGGCAGTAAACAGGGGCTACAAAAGCAAAGGGAATGCTAGGGGGACTTCAAGACAGCTATTGGATGCTCCCCCTAAGTCTGTTCCTCCCCATCCTAAAGACCTTTAGGTTCTCCTCAATGATGTCTGCAGGGAATGGTTTCAAGTCCTCTTACCATTCTGGTTTGATTTTTACTGGATTCTCTCCAGTTTATCAATAGCTTTCCTAAAGTATGCCACCAAAAATCAATATTCCTGGTGTGGTTCTATCATGGCAGAATACAAAGGCATTATTACCTTCCTTATTTTGGATAATCTGCCGTATATTACCTAAATGGGTCTATGATCCCTTCAGTTTGTTGTGTTGTACAACAATGCAGATCTCATACCATCCATGCCCATTCATCTTGCCTCTTTTGTCTACATCCAACTATAAGTTTGAAATAAATGATCCACCCAATATACTAGAAGCCTTCCTCACTTTCTTCTGATATCTCAAGGATACTACTGGAACACTTTGGCTGTCGATGTGTCACTCCTCATTCTTGCTATGGAACCATTCCATATTCTCTTCCTACCATACATTTCCTTGAAGGTACATTTTACTCCTCTTCTTTTTCAAACTTCCTCATTGGTTATATGTTACAGTCTGCTCATACCTATCATGTACCTCTCCATCACCTTTCTGTGTGATATTTATTTTCAGTTCTTTGACACTGCTGTATGTCATGTCTTACTACCATATGGGAAATACCAATTGTTGATATTAAAAGATAAGTCTATATTTCCTTAAGAAACTAGGGTTGTCCAACATACTTTGTCATTTCCCAAAAGCTATCCAATCTGCTTCCTGCCTACTGTTCAGCTCTGGATCCAACTTAGGCAGTTGCATTGTCTGCCCCAGACAATTAACCTTCATTAACCTTCCTACCTGGTACCTTCATACAATGAAGTATATAAAAATTATATGATGTATACCATAGACATTAATTGCAATTTTAAGTCAATCATCAAAATTACTTTTAATTTAATCTTAAAATTAATTGCCACTAAAAATCAGTGACTCAACTTCCACCCCACCTGGCATCAACTTCAGTTACCACTTGCCTTCCCATAGTCAAAAAAGCATGCTGTCATAGCCTGTAATGGGAATCTATAACCCATAAAGGGATTCCTTCAACTCAATACCTATAATACTAGTTAGATAAGGTCTATGAAGGGCATGGTCAATTACTACTTAGAACCATGGTTTTCTATTTTGAAAAAAAAATGGTGGGTCCCCCACAGAGAACTTCCTTATCTTTATGCAGGTTTTGAAGAGGCCATTAGTAGCAGAGAGCTAAGTAAGACCTTGAAGGGTATATGGGAAAAACGAGGCTAAAAGCAAGTTTTCTACATTCTAGTCCATAGACAGGAAATGAGAGACAGTACCTAAGAAAAGAGCGTTAGTAAATAAAAGCATTACTTATGGTCTTCTAGTACTACTACTAATATCTGGCTAAATAATACTACAAAAGGCTTTCATAACGTTAGGTCATGTCCGAGGACCTCTTTCTTATATTCACTTCAAAAGGAATCATCTCTCTCTTCTCCTTTCCCCCAAAGAACATTTAACATATTTTAGTTTGTACATCCAAAACCAGCAGCATTGAGGCATACTAAAGGCATGTCATACTTCTTAAGAGAAATTTTGATATAGTGCATCTGTTCTAAAGTTTTTCCTGCCACATTGTTTTAATAAATAAACATCCTTAAAGGACACTGGAAGAAGACACGATTCACCACATCTTGTCGAGGCAAGTATGTCAATATATAGTATCTAGTAGCACAGGCACACAAACCAACCCAAATTACTGTGCTAAAAAATAGTAACATTTAATGTAAAAGATACACAGAAATAATAAAACTTAAGAGTTGATGGCATCACTCTAAACTATTTCACTTCATGATCTATGAATACTTACATCAGTCCTAAAAGACCAAATTATTTTTTGTTTGATCTGATTGCAAAGAGAAATCTAGAAATAAAAGGTGGGTTTTTCATATGACAAGAAGGAAGGATAGCCAACAGATAGCCCATGTGCTCCCAATGGGATCCACACAATGTCAAGAGAATGAGAGGAAAATCTTTGCTCAGTCATTGAATACTTATTAAGTCCCTACTCTGTGCCAAGCACCAGATGAATCCCTGTAGATAATTTATGATAAGACATGAATCTATATTCACACAGAGTGAGAGAGAATGGGTGAATTGCTGTGTCATGGGAGTCACAATGAATGAAATAAAAAATCCTTCAAAGCATCAATTTTCAGGTTCAGGTCCACTCTCTAACCTGCACCTCCCGTTTCCTCAACTCTGACAGAATTCTCACTTGCTTCAAGATGCAGCTGAAAGACCATTTTCTCCACAATATGATGCTTTTCCTGATCCCCAAACTGCTAGTGCTCTAAGAGCCTCAAATTTATTCTGCATATATTTATGTACATGTCGTCTTTCCCAATAAAATGCAAACTCTTTGTGTTTTTTTGTTGTTGGGTTTTTTGTGTTTTTGCCTTTGTATCCTATTACCTACTCCAGTGCCTAACACACGACAGATGCTTAATAAATGGTTCTTGGTTGACTAATCACAGAAGCCTTGTGAAAAGCTGGAAAAAAAAAAGTCCCCACTACCCAACCGAGGTGAATCGGAAAGAGGAGCTACAAATGCAGATTAGAACTGATCCCATTATTTCTTCACGTGCCCGTTGGCCTTGAATACATTTAACATTACTCGGCAAAATTAATTTCTCCACCGAGGTTGTATATTTCATATTTGTCAGATTCCTTCTTTACCTGAACCTGATTAAAGTAAAAGATACTACATCAAATAGAAGTCAAAAGAAATCTTGAGTGGCTCCTTACGCAAATAAATGCTTTTTCACTTCATAAATATTGTCTATGGCTGCACCATTTTATGGCCCTGAAAATCCTGTTACTACTTTAATGTACTAGTACTTCTATCAATGAACGGTTTTCCCAGAGGGAATATTTGATAATGAAGATCTTTACTATTCTTTGTGGATACATAGTTATCCCTAAAGTAGGTATGCCTGCCAGATACGATGATGGCATATACATTTCTGCGAAAACAATTGCATATGGAGTACGTGATAGAAAAAGTGAAATATTGCTTTCTCCAATACCCAACGTACTTTTTTCTAGCCTGATTCCTTCTCCTAGTTTCAACTTCTTTATGAAGTTCATTGTCTGTGATGTCTAAGGGAAAGTTTAAAGGCAAATAAGAATTATTCCAATAATATCTATACTAAAATTTTCTCATTTTACTTCCACTACATATGTACTTTGGTATTTTTCTAGAAAACCAGAGATGGATCCATATTATGCAAATCACAGTTAAAAATGACCCCAGTAAACTTATTTCAGATTTATACAATAGTTGCTCATTAGCTCTTTCATATTAAATTGGCCTTCTTTTATTACAAAATGCCATTATTTTATCCTAAAGATTTGAGAAATAATACTTTTCGTGTATACACATGAACATATACATACGTGTGCCAATTTAAGCAAATTTTTCTCAGGTGATTGTGCAGGAGTTTCCCTATCGCTAAGACATACTTTCCAAAAACTGTTTTTGCAATTCTCACTTTTTCTCTCTTTCAAACTCCTTGAAATCTAAATGAATAAGTCATGAAGAGAAGCCCAGATAATTTCTTTCTATTAGAAACAGTAGTGGAATTCCTCTAAACTACTATTTGGCACTTAGTTCATGTATGTACAAAATTAGTCATATACCTCATGCTTTTTGTGAGGAGTCAGCCACTGTAGATTGTTTGTATACTATTATTTTATGCTATTGTCCCTGCCAAGCTAACATTCAATGATTAAATTAAAAGTGGAATTTCTCCCCAAAAGTTAGGAAATAACTGTAAAACATACATAAATTTGCTGGGTAGTTATAATCTTTTAATATGACACATTTCTCTTTGCTACACAGGTGGAGGGGGAATGGGGGAGAGCAAGAGAGAACCAAGGGGAGGGGTCAGGCAGAGAAAGACAGAAAGACAGCCATTCTTCTTTTAAGTAACTAAAGTCATCTTTAATTCTCTGACTCTTCTTTCTAATTCACTACCCTGTTCCCCCATGCAATTAGTTGACAACTGTTGCTGAATGTTCTACTACCAGTTTCAAACCTTCCTCTTTCCTTTTGCTATATTCATACCAACCTAGGTGAAGTCAGCCCAAGGGATGTTTTAATTCAACCTGTCAGTATTAATTACTTCCTGCCTTGTCTCCCTGCCTCTAGCTTCTCCCTTCTTTAATTGGTCCTTCAGTCACCTCTCAAATAAATGGGACTAACTACAGGCCATCTCTGTTCAAAATTCTTGTATGTTACCTCTAGGACAAAATACAGATTCTTCAGATGGGCTTTTAAGGCCATTTGGTTCCAGCAAACTTTGTTGTTTCTCAGTCATTTCAGTCCTATCCAACTGTTTTGACCCCATTTGGGGTTTTCTTGGCAAAGATACTGGAATGGAATGGTTTACCATGTCCTTCTCCAGCTCATTTTACAGATGAGGAATTTGAGGCAAACAGGATTAAGTGACTTGCCCAGGGTCACATAGCTAGTGTCTGAGGTCAGATATGAACTCAGGAAGATGAGTCTTCTTGCATCCAGTCCCAGGTGCCCTATCCACTTTGCCACCTAGCTACTCCAGTTCAGTTCCTTTATTGTTCCACTACTCAGGACTACTACCTCCAGATTGCATCCGATACAGCCCCATCTCTATGCCTTTGTGTATCCCTGTCTAAAATTCTCAGTCCTCATCTCTTTGTTGAGATGCTCTTCCTCCAAGGCCCAGCTCAGATGCCATATCCTCCATAATGTCTTTGCTGATTTCTCACACACTCCACTTCCTACCAAATGAAGTCATCTGTCCCTCCTCAGATCATAAATATGATTTTGTTCAGACATCTTTTACCTCTTTCACATTCTCTTGTAGTCTATTCATTTGTGAGGAAAGCCTTTGCCAAGCCTATGTAGATGTGAGTGAAAATGCTGTGCCATATTGCCCTATTATATTCTAAACTCTGATAGAAAGAATAAAAAAAAATGCTCTACAGCTCTTGCTATCTCCAGGGCTCAGAGCACCTTGCATATTGTAGGCATTTAATAAATGTCAATACAAAATATAAACAGTTCAAATTGGATAACCAAGAGTTATAAAAGTTCTAAATGTTCTCCTCCTCACCAAGCATGATGGATAAAGTTCTTCCATGGTACTTTTGTGTACGTTGAGGGATATATATGCCTATCCTATATTATGCTTATAGTCTGGGGGAAATGATTTCTAAAAATCATTTTATATGCCTTTGGTTCTGAATACTTATGATTTGAATGATAGATTGTTTCAGCTTCAAAGAAATGAATTTTTATTCCTTTTTTCAGTCTTCATGTTGAGGATTCCTTTTATATTCCACATGGTGAGCATTATACAACTTCTTCAGAGTGAGCTATATAGGGAATTAAAAGGATGAAGATACAGGAGACATAGAATGATCTGAGAATAGGTTGATCCAGAGGCAACAAGATCAACTACAGAAACAAAAGATATTTTTAAAAAGAGATTCAGAGAGACAGAGTGAGAGAAGGAATATACTCTATTGAATCAAATAACTCTCTTCAAAGAAGACAGGAGAGGGTAAAATAATTTAATATCAATCCTTGAGTCAATAAGTGGTTAAACACAGTGCCAAGACAGTAGAAGATGGTAAAAACCAGTTTATATCTACCAGATTTAACCACTAATACAAACTAAGCACTTCAATACTTTATCTCATCTACCCTTTTCCCTCTGCCCCTCTCCATAAAAAAATTAAGTAGAGAGGAAGGAGATTTAATCCTACTTCGTAACATCCCTGTAAGATAAATAGCACAAGTGTTTTTATACCCATTTCTGGGCTAAGTAGATTTGCTCATGCTCTCTGACTCCAAATAGAGTATTTTCTTCGACTCCAGCATACTGACTTTATACAAATCATTGAAAGTTCTTTGTTGTTATTTTGAGAGGACAGTAGGAGAGCACAGTAAGAATAGCAGTTACTGAGGGGTGGAGGAAATTACATTACCCGAACACCTTATATACATTGGAATAAATCTGACATTTGTCTTCAGCTCTTTCCAAAGGCTTATACTAGGCTTGCTGGCTTGAAGTGAAAACAAATCCTTCTAAAATATTACCTGGCAACCACTTAACATAACTACCTTGAACCATCAGAGCATTGATGTCTTTTACTCTCTCCCCTCTCCCTGGAAAGGATTGTGGCGAGAATGAAAAAGCTTTTTAAATAAAGGAACACTATGAATACAAGGTGTTAGTCATACTTACTATAATATGGTAAGAAAAAATGAAAAGTAGTTATCCCCCTACCTCCCCTTTCTGAATTCCAATCCTACCTCAAACCTTCTCTCTCTCTCTTGCCATCTAGATTCTAAATACCTTAATGTTACTAGTGTCTTACTCTTTGACATCCAAAGTCCCCCAACTTCACCCAAACTCAACATCTAAAATTCCCATCCAAAATTCAAAAGTCAAATGAAAATCTTTCTTGACTGATTACTTAGAGACTGATCTGAAAAAATTCACCACATGTGTATGTGTGTAGACATGCTTGTGTGTACATGTGGGCATGTATGTGAATGACCATACAGCTTCCTAAGGATCATTTGAATTTTAAAATAGTTTCTGAGCCCATTCATCTCTTGTTGGTAGACTATGAGGGTTGGAGGTGAGTGGGAAGAGATACTTGAAAGCTGTTGGATGTGAGGCTTCAGGCATCTCTCATGCACTCTAAGCCACTCTCTTCCTCTTATCTAGTTTCCCATAAAATTAAATAGTTGGAATTGGAGTCAGCATTTCTAGGTACAACCATATACTCACGCCAATGAACACCATGCTCAAGAGAACTTGACAGACTGACACATACACCTACACACACACACACACACACAAGCACCTTGTAAGTCACTCTACATTGTTTATTTTGTTTTACTGAGCTCAATACAAACAAAAAAAAAACCTGTGAATAGAGACAATATAACCAGTGGGTGTGGGGGGGGTGTCTATATATGCGTGTCTATTTATCTATACATATAGATGTAGATATATAAAATCCCCCTTCACAAACTCAAAAGTCCAAACTACTCTTCTTACTGAAAAGCTGAAAAACACTCCTGTCTCAATGCTTTGCCTTGGTTGTTCCTCATGCCTGGAATGCACTCACTCCTCACCTCTACCTCTTAGAATCCCTGTTTCCTTAAAAAAAATCAACTCAAGTCCCACCTTCTACATGAAATCTTTTCTGATCCTGGAAGATGCTTGTGCTTCCTCCACTCAATGTCCTTGTATTTATTTCATATATAACTATGTAAGGTGCTCCAAAAATCTTAGTGCAGTGTCAAGCTATTCAAGCCTGAAACTGCACTAAGATTTTTGGCTCACCCTGTATAAGCACATGCTGTCTCCCCCAACTGAATGTAAACTCCTTGAGAACAGGGGCAATTTCACTTTTGTCTTTGCATACCCAGCACCTAGAACACTGAATGGCATTTAACAGGTACGTGCTTAATAAATTCTTGTTAACTGATAATTAAGGGAGGGCAAAGGGAAAGATAAGGAAAGTAATCCCATAGGAGGCAACATCTGAGCTGTTCCTTGAAGGAAGCAAAGGACTCTATGATGGTAAGACCAGCAGGGAGCATACTCCAGACTTGGAGAAATCATTTCTGCAAGAGAATGGAGGTGGGAGATGAAATACTGGGTATGGGAGGACAGCTAGAATGCCAGTTTAACTCAAATGGAGAACCATGTGGAGGAGAATACTGGCAAAGTACATGGAACCCTGATTGTAGAGGGCTTTAAATACCAGACTAGGGTACTTATATTTTATCTTAAAAAAGCAAGAGTGATGGGAAAAGGACCCGCATGTACAAAAATATTTATAGCAGCTCTTTCTGTGGTGGCAAAGAATTGGAAATTGACAGGATGCCCATAAATTTGGGAATGGCTAAACAAGTTGTCATAAATGAATATAATAGAATACTACTGTGTTATAAGAAATGATGAGCAAGCAGATTTCAGAAAAACCTGGAAAGACTTACATGGACTGATGCTGAGTGAAGTGAGCAGAACCAGGAGAACACTGTACACAGTAACAGCCACGTTGTGCTATGACTCACTTTGATAAACTAAGCTCTTCTCAGCAATGCAAGGATGTAAGACAACTCCAAAAGTCTCATGATGGAAAATGCTATCCACATCCAGAGAAAGAACTGTGGAGTCAAATGCAGATCAAAGCATACTATTTGCTCTTTTTTTTTCCTTCTGTTTTGTTTCTTTCTTGTGGTTCTTCCTATTAGTTCTAATTCTTTACAACATGACTAATGTGAAAATATGTTTAATAGGAATGTATATGAAAAGCCTATATCAGATTGCATGCCATCTTGGGAAGGGAAGAGGAGAGTGAGGGGGAGAAAATTTAAAATTCAAAAGCTTATGGAAGTGAATGTTGAAAACTAAAAATTAATTTAAAAAAAGCGAGAGCGAGTCACTGAAGATTTTTGCATAAGGAGTGACATGGTCAAGTCTGTAATTCATGAATATTGACTTGCTAGTTGTGTGGAAGACAGATGAGTGAGATGAGAGAACCAGGCAAGGAGATCAATTAGAAGGCTATTGCAAAAACTGTCCAAGGAAAAAGTAAAGATCATTTGCATTTTGTAAGATTCAAGATACAAGTGGAAAGATGTTATGGAGTTTGTGGCCAATTAGAAGTTCCCTTCACCACAATAACAAGTTTTACTTTTCTCTCAGTTCTACCCAGCTAGTTTCCTCTCTAAAGAACTCAACTTTCCTGCCTTAATATTTCCTAATTTAATCCATTTTGAAGACTGATCTAATATTCTTATGAAGTGCCAAATCACAGAGATCACGGATGCTAATGTCTGTAAATGAGAAGCTGAATTGTAATGATCAGAATTCCAAATTGCACATAATGACTAATTCACATTCAGATCCAAGTCAGATAGAGGCCTACAGATTCTGCAGAAACAATATGATCTAAATTGTGGCTTAAATGAAAACAGCAGAATTCATTAAAAAAGATATACAGTAGAAAATCTAAATAACCCTCTCTCTAACCCACAGCTAAAGCATTCAGAGCAGTGGTCATGATTCTACTAATGAATACTCATCAATCTTGCTTATTCATTTTGATTATATTCACCTCTTATTTGTATGAGCTTACAATACAGGTCTTCAAACATTGAGGTCTGCTGTCCTATTTTTTCCCCTCTTCATCTGAAGTACCAATGGAATAGTTAGTGATTAAGAAAGCTTCCAAAACAATCTGCAGGCCCATTTGGCTGCAGGTAAAATAAACCAGAGAAGGAGAAATGAGGCTCATCATTGATGGGTTCTTCTGGTTACACATCACCAAATTTATGTTCTATGACAGTCATAGTAAAGTTGTGTCAAATAATGTTTCGTATAGAAAGTAAATACAAACCCAGGACAGTCAGAAGGTCCTGAATAAGATTCACTATGATGTATGTTTTATTCTGCTCCTACAGGTAGAAGACCACAACTCAATAGCATGCTTTGACACCATCCTTTGATAAAGTCAACTACTTGTCTTGTCATTCTAAACCTGCTGCTTTATTCCCCGCATAGGTTCCTTTCTCAACACTCCCCTCAGGAACCATCCTCCTTTTCTCTCAGGCCTACATCTTGTCTTTTATGGGTAGCTTAGGAAACTTCCACGCTGAAGGACTTTCTGGTTCCTGCCTGAGCCCATCACAACATGCTGAGGAGCTCAGATTCACTGTCAGGCTCCATCACCTCGTCAGCAGTAAATGACTATTCAACTGACTGATTCCAACCTCCTTTCAACTGTTCTCTTAGGAAATGAGTCATTTACACTAATGTGTTCCCATACCCTGACCAGTCACTATTCCTAATTGAAAAATGTCTATCTATTCTGTTATACAGTATAATTATCAAATATAGTCTCCTCCCATGAATACAGGTAATATACTCAGGGTAGTGCATCCTAAATGTAAAGCAGACTTTTTGATCTCCCAGTAACCAGTTTATGCCCTAAAGTAGGTTACTCAAATATTTAACCTTATTTCAAAGTGCCTTGGAAAATCCAAATAAATAATACGTTAAACCATCTAATCTGCTCTTTAATCCACTTGCATTTTTCCTTAACTTCTCCATATGATACCATTTCCAAAAGAGAACCACAACCTATTAAGAATCTCAATTTGTTCCTTTCATTAATTTACATTTACATTCCTACTTGCCTTTCATAAAAGGAGCCAATCTTTTATCATTCTATGTTATTTTCTGTGCATTTACTCTTTTCTAACTCTTCATCATTTGCATTTTAAAAAAAACTATTTCTTCAGACATCATCTCAGGATATCATCTTCCTTTTGATAGAGTAGTATTTTCCATCCTAAAAGTGTGAAGCAACCAAAGCTACAGTGTGTTTTGAGCTAAGAAGCATGGTATTATGTGAAATAATGACATTTTCTCATTTAAATTTTTTTTTTTGTTAACACCCTTCATCTCCCACCAGTACTTTGGCCCTGTCCCTTCTAGTAGAGTAGTAGTACCTTTACAAACTGATAATTCCCAAGTTATTTCCCAAAGGCTTCATAAAAGGTTTGTCATCATTTATGACCTATTTTTGCATTTGCCTATGTCTATTATCTCTCTTTTATTCAAGCTGAACAATTTTTCATGAGCTCTTTAGCTCTTATTTCTCCAAATGTGGCTCATCTGGAGCTGTCTGCAATCTAAAGTTTTACTTAATGAATCAACCCCTCATTGACTACATCCATCAAACACATGACATCATACTGACCTCAAGCATTTGCTTAGTCAACCTTTTGTGCTCAGTTGATTTAGTTGCTTTATAAGTTCTGTATTTGGAAAACTCAAGGCATTGCCTTAAAGCATTTCCAAGACCCTAATATATGTTTTATTCACTTCCCCCCCCCAAAGGATCTAAAGATGACATTGCTTTCCAATTTTTACAGCAGTCCTTGGATTTCCCCCTATCCATTTTATAATTATCAACTTTTTTTAAAAAATTCTATTCTCTAGACAACGCCTTCAAAGAATTCTTCTCTATAACATAACTTGACTCATCTATACAAACTAAATGGAAAAACATGAGAGTTCTGGAGGCAACATCACAACCAAAAAAAAAAAAAAAAAGGAGAGGGACTAGGAAAGGAGATGACAAAGGTATAAAATAACGACATATCTGCCATTCTTCAGAGATACTTAAGACTGAAATGCTAAGGAGACAGGACATTAACAATTCTCCTACACTCCAGTAGGAGAAACAATATCCAACAAGTGAGAACCAGTGGCTATGAAAGGGGCTTCTTGGGGAAGATAGTGAGACCCTTGCCCACCTCAGTTTGGTACATCAGAAATGAGTTGACCACCTCCTTCTCAGGAAAGAGAAAAAAATCAAAACATTCAGCGTCATTCTTCCCTCTCTGGTAGGTGAGACTGACCACCAGGGACTGACAAAACTAAACTGGCACCACCACCTTCATCAACACAAGCACGCTAACGGGGATGGGATGGCTGGGAGAGCGTGGAGAGGTTAGTTCTTACCTTGTTGGAGTACGGGGGCTTGCTTAAATTGATTCCATCCCGGACGAGTTTATCTCTGATCATGATTTTCAGTTTGAGTTTGGGATAAGTCACCAGTTCCTTGCTGCGGGACCCGGCTTTCTGGTTCTTGGAGACCCCCCTGGGTCCTTGGGTCTGGCCAGGCTGAGACTCCCTCCAAGCCTGGCCCTCATACTGCTCCACTAGGTGACTGGTGTAGATTTCTGGGGAAGGGGAACCAGGCTGCTGCTGGGGCTGCAGCTGCTGCGGCTCCAGGGTGAAGTAGAGGCCGGCAGCATTGGCATCTTGCTCCCGTAGCCTTCTTACCGCGTCGTGGATCCGGCGCCGGTGCTGGGGGGCCAGGACCCCGATGGCGTCCAAGTCAGGATCCCCGATCTGTTTGCATACCTCCAGGTCATCGTAGCCATTATCCATGAAGGACTCCGCGTACTGGGGGAGTTGAAGGGCTTTCAGCCATTCGTAAACTATGTTGGTGCACATAGTACTCACTACTTTTACAACACACACCAAAAGGAGAGTGGGGAAAGAATAACCTACAAACCCAACGATAACAATACTTGTAACTTTTAATCCTTCTCTTTCCACGGAGGAAAGGGGTGGGGGTGGGGGTGGGGGTGGAGAGAGATGAGGTAAAAATTAACAATCTACGAAGCTGAAGACGGAATAGCACGGAGTTGGAATCGGGAAAATAGCAGACACCTTAAAAAAAAAACTGGAAGAAAAATGTAAAAGCAAAAAAAAAAAAAAAAATTAAATCCCTCGCGAACAGCAGCCACAGCTCACAGTTCACAGACAGTGATCTATTGGTATTGCTGCTTATTCCCTCGGAGCAGGCGAGCTTCTGTCACTCGGTTGAGGGTGGGTGGCCGAGAAGGTGTTTACTCACAGGCCCTCTTTGGAGCAAGCCCGGTTCGGGGGCTCTATTTGGACGATACGAGGTTAGGTTAGTCCTCGCTTTCCTTCAGTTTCTCTTCTGCTCGATTCAGTTCCGTTCGTCTCCTTTCCTCTATGGCTTCATGCATCTCTATTTACTATTTGCTCCGTGTTTGCTTTTTAACACGTAGTACCATGTTGAGGAGGAAGAGGAGGATCCTTCAGCCAGACAGTTGCACAGTCGCCCTGATGTGTCTCATCTACGTAGGTGTTATTCACCTCCCCCTCAGCACCCTCCCCGGTCCCTTGTCCCGTGGTTTCTCAACTGCTGACTGGAGGGCGGGGTGAACCTCAGCGGCTGCCTTTAGACTTGTCCCCCTAAACAGGGCTTCTCTTGCATACGGAAGCTCCCCGGTCCGCTCCTTTCAGTTCCTTCCCCTAAACAGGACTTCTCTCACATACAGAAGCACCCACGTCTTCCTTCTGTTCTTCCCACTTTGCCTTTATCAACAAGGATGGTAGTGTGGATTCCCAGGCCGGGGTCCACAGACAGGGCGAGGCTGGATATCCTAGTTTCCCTTCTCCCCTACTTGTCCTCGCTAACTTGCACCTTTCTCCTGTCCTGGGCAGCGCCACCCGCCAAGGTGCCAAGCTCGGCCCTCACCCTTCAACTTAGCGAGCCGCGCATCTGTTTCGTAGTGTCCGTGCTGCGCTCGGGTGGAGGAGCTGCCTCCCGAGTTGGGGTGGCGTTAGCTTAACCCTGGGCAGCAGAGGAGGCCACGGAATAAAGCGGCGGGTAATCGAGGTCCACAGCACACCCAAAACCCGCGGTGGGTCCGAGGCAGAGCTCAGCCTGCAGCGCGTCAGCTCACGGCTTCTACGCGCGGGGAGATAACTAGTTGGCACGGGCGGCTTCTAACTCTCTTCTGCCTCTTTCCTCCTCCACCTCAGCTATTTCCAAAAGTTAGGGGAGAAGGAGAACTTTCTCCTTAATCGTCTTGCTCAGCTTCTCAACCCCCGACCTTTCTCCCTTCACCTTCTTCCACTCAACTACAGGCTTTCTCCGTCTTTACTGCGCTCTAGCTCTCCCGGAGAAGGAGAAGGGCGCCCTCGCTCGAAGGCCGGAGCTCCCAACCAGACTCGCCCGGGGAAGAAGCTCTGTGGCCAGAATAGACCTGAACACCGAAAAGTCCTCTGGACTTTCAACTCTGAAACCAGACGACTTGAAAGTCAAGCACTGGTTTAACTGCCTGGAGAGAAAGGGGAAGGCGGCAGGTTTTTGTTTGTCTGTTTGTTTTGTTTTCTTTAAAAGACCTACCTCCTACCCTTTATTTTTATATCGGCTCCAAGAGCCTGAGTCCTAGGTTTGAGCCCTAGTCTGTCCCCTTAAATTCTAAGCATCCATTCACCACTCCAGCTGTGGAGAGAGAATACAGCACGTGCAGGTGATGCTGCCTCAACCTTCTACTAAACGCGGGCTGTAATGATAATGATGATAACCTTTCTCAGGTGATTCTACCGTTCACCTGAACGACTTCCCGAACCTGGCCCTTTTCTCCCTACGTCTCCCCTCCCGCCCGCGTAGTTGCTACTTTCTATCTTGGGGACCTCCAGGCTCTTCTTTTCACCTAAGGATCGGAATCTTTAGGGCGTTCATTCCCTGCCCCAACACCCACCCCACCTGAAAAGCCAGTTTAGTGGGCTTTCTCTCCCCCCGCCGCCGGATTTACAAAGGCTGGCTGCGGGAGCGCCCAGCTAGCCCTAGCCCTAAGCCACGGGACTTTTGGACCCTACTGTCGGGGTCACCCGGCTAGGTTCCTTTGAAGTTTAGCAGCCTCGCGACAGGCCTACTACCTTCAAAGCTTGCTTTCTTTACAAGCTGGAGGAAGCTCGGGCGCGCCTCTCCCTACCTAAAACCAGACTTGCAGTGCCCCCTCGCGACCACTGGCTGCAAAGCTCGGGATTTAGAACTGGGACCCGCCTCTGGGGTCCTCTAGTCCCAAACTCCTCTTTTTAATTTTTTTTTTTTAGACAAATGAAGAGATTGAGGCTTAGACAAGGGAAGTGGCTTGAGAAAGATTATACAGATATTTTTCTCTGCCCAAGAATGACCAGACTCAGTTTTATCTTTTTTTTTAATAAAGAAAAATATATATTTTGCTCAACCCTGGATGTTGCCTCTTCTAGACAGAGTTTCTGCCATTGTCAACATTTTCAACTAACAATTCTTTATTGTGCCCCTATTTGTTAGCCCATGAGAAAATAAATATTAAAAATGTAAGTAGTCCTACCATGGAAGATTTTGATTCTGCTGGAATGTCATGGCCTTGATAGCTAAGCTTCTGTGTGTATGGATGGGTTGAGGGGAAGCCTAATAAAGTTTCATAATTATTCCTGGAATCTCGGTCACCCCTGATGCACGATGGCTATGCCAGAAGAGTAGATGTTCTGGCTGGTCCTGGCCAGAGCAGAAGTTGGAAAGGCATAAAGTGACATAATGCATCGTGTTGTCTAAGAACTGGCCTGATCGAGATGAGAGAGGATTGTTACCATGTTGGCCACGGGGTGATGGGTTTTTCAGCTTTTTCATCATCTGCTAATTAACAGAGGGCTTGTATCTGTGTCTGTGGAGGGAGTACCTCCACCAAGGAAATGATAGGCCCTTTAGAGGACCTATTTAGGTAATAATATTACAGAATTTGAATAGTATAGAAAACAGAAAAAAATAGAAAACAAAGAAATACAACTTACCTGACAAGTTACTCCTCAATCTCTGCTTGAAGATCTCCAAGGATGGAAAACCCACCACCTCTTGAGGAAGTCCATTCCTTTTTTGGAAGGCTCTAGCTGTTAGGAAGTTTGTCATGGCATGAAGCCTAAATATGCCTTTTGTAGCTCCATCCATTGTTCTGCCTTCTGGAAATCAAAAGAACAAGCCTAATTTTCATCCTCATGACAACCCTTCAAATAATAGAAGACTGCTCTGGTGTCTTTTCTTTTTTTCCTTCTTCCAGTGTTCTCCAAGCTAAACATTCCACATTCCTTTAATCAATCCTCATGACATGAATTCAAGACCTGTCCTCTTCCGGACATTTTCTAGTTTGTCAGTGCTCTTCTTAAGCCATGGCATTCAGAACTGAACACAAAATGGGTTCTGATATGGACAGACTACAATGGGACTCTCACCTCTCATTCCCTAAAAGTTAGGCCTCTTAATATAGGCCTAAGTCTCATTAATTTGATTTCCACATCATTGACTTATTCACTCTGAGTTTGCAATCCACCAAAATCCCTAGATCTTTTTTCCAGAACTGGTGTCTAACCATACCTCCCTCATTTTGAACATCTAAAGTTGATATTTTGGTATATTTTTGTTTTATTGAAAAATGTGAGGGTTTTTTTTTAACCTAGAAAACTCCCAAGAATGTTGAGGACAGATAAGAAACAAGCTCTATTGAAGAATAAAAGTAACTTTTTTTCAGAGTAATGGTGTCAGAATGCCTTATTCATTGAGCAACAGCTCTCTTCTTACTAGAGAAGTGTGACTTCCTATATAAGACAGATCTACAAAGCATCAAGAAATTGTTATGGTCATGAGGATTTGTTGTGCAAGTGATTTACGACTATGCTGTGAATTGTACACATTTTCTCACTTGCTTAGCTTGCAGAAAAATAAATAAAATGGGGTGGCAGAAGTAATAACATGTCCAGTGCTATGCAATTATGTATTTCAGCCTATTTCACTGTGCTCTTTTAATTTCTATCAGATAAAAAAATTCATCAAATTATTTTCCATCTCAAAGGACATTTCTATATAAAATTTCATTTAAATCATTATACAACTACATCACAAATTCTAGAAGTCATTGAGTCCAAACCCCTTTTTTACAGATGGGGAAAATGAGGTCCAGTATCATTGATATGACTTGTACAAGGTCAAGCAGGGAGTAGTTGGTAGAGCTGAGATTGAACCCAGGTCCTCTGTCTCGAGATTCAGCAGACATTCCACTATATTCTCTCCTCTGAGCTAGAATTCAACCCCCTCAAAATCAAAAGCCATTTACTCTTTAAATTATGTTGACATAATAGCTTATATGCTCCATTTACCTAAAGATGTGGTTAAACAAATGAAATATTACACATAAAATCTTTAATGAAAATTAAGTTTGATGTTAACTCTGCCTAAATTACAAAGAAAAATGGAGCTTCCATTTAACTTAACCTTCCATTATATATAGTGATTGTCTAGGCATAGAAAAGGTGCTATTATCTTCTAACATCAAGGTTAAAAATAATATACGATAGTATCAATGAATTTACAGGTCTAGATTTTTAAAAAGTAACATATTTTTAAAACCCTCTTTTCTAGGAGTTACACATATTTCTTTTTGTCTCATTAAACCTTAAAATAGTCAGCAAGTATTTTTATGTCCATTTTATAATTAGGGAAACTAGACTGGGAGAACAAATGACTTGCCCAAGGTCATACAGTAAATCAGTGATACAGACAGGAAACAGACATATGATTTCCATGCTCCATTCAACAGACAGCACTACTTTTCCCTAATTTATGTGCAGAGACACAATCTAGTTGGGAAATAAAGTCATTCTGATATATAATCCTTTGGAAGAGAAATTGTTTATAAATTAATCATTTGTTAATCAGTAATAAATAAAACTGGCCTCTCAAAGGAAAACTGTTCATTCAGGATTTGACTAATAAATGTTCTATGTTGTTATTTCCTCTACCCTCCACCCCTACCTAGCACATTGCTCCCCTAATCCTTTTACTGATTCCAAAAGGCTTTCTGCCTCCTTCCTTTTTTGTAAAGAGAAACTCCTACTGGATGATCTTAGAACCCCATGGATTTATTCACAAGTGTACAAGTTCAGCAAATTAATGTGTATTCATTAATTGGATAAAGTACAACTATACAAGTAAAGTCTAAACTCTAATTGACAACAAATTTAAAGATCAGTTTTCACACTTAAAATCATTGGATGTACAATTAGAAGGAACTTTAGATCATTCACTCCAACACTTCATTTTATAGTTGAAAACCAGAGAGGTTAAATGAGCTCTTATGGTTACACAGCTGAGATTAGAACTTGAGTCTTCTGATTTCAAGTATTCTTCCTATTATAGCATGGTGCCTCATTTAGGTTCAATTAAAGCTGCATTCTCACACATTACCAGTTTGGTAATTTCTCATTTCTCATGCTATTTGCCCTACCTGATACATTTGACCCTATCAGCCATCCTTTCTTCCTGGATACTTTCTGGTTTGCATTTTTTTAAACACTGCTCATTCTTGGCTCTCCTTTTAACTGCCTAACAACTCCTGGCTAGATTAACAATTATATCCTACCCCCTAAGTGATGGTATTAACAATGGCTCTATCCTAAGTCCTCTTCTTTCTACAGTATCTTTTTTGGTGCCCTCATTACCTCATGTAAATTTAAATATCTCTATGTAAATGACTCCAAGATCTATAGTGAGCGCCAGTCTTTCTCTGAGCTTCAGTCCCACATCACCAATTGCTTATTCAACATTTCAAACTGCATGCAGGTCCCAGAGACATGTCAAACTCGGCATGTCAGAGAAGAAGAAGAAGAAGAAGAAGAAGAAGAAGAAGAGGAGGAGGAGGAGGAGGAGGAGGAGGAAGAAGAAGAAGTAGAACAACAACAACAACAACAGCAACAACAACCACAACCACAACAACAAGAACTTATCTTTTCCCCAATACTTAATTCTCTCCCATATTTCCCCATTTATGGTGAAGGACCTTCCATTCTTCCAGCTTCTCATATTCATAACTTCTACATCATCCTTGACTCCCTACTTTCCTTTTCTCCACAAATCCAAACAGTTGCTAAAGCTTGCCATTTCTACCACCATATCGCTCATATCTGACTCCTCTCCACTCACACAGTCATCAATTTAGTTCAGACCCTCATTACCTCTCACCTAGATTTTTATAACAGTCCCATAATTGATCTCCCTCCCTCAAGTGCCTCACCATTCCAATCTATCCTTCATTAGTTTGCCAAAGTGATTTTCCTTAAGCATAGATCTGACCACATCATTCCTCCCTTTAATAAACTCCAATGGCTCCCATTGACACTAGGATAAAACATAAATGTCTTTGTTTAACTTCTAAAACCCTTCACAGCCTGACCTCAGTGTATCTTACCAAGCTCATTATACATTTTTTCCCTTCATGCTCTCTAGTATAGTCAAAGTGGCCTTCTCTCTGTTCCTCACATATAGCTAGTATTCTATCTCTCCTATCCATGATTTTGCACAATGAGATAATTTTTAACGTGTTTTGAAAAATATTTGCTGTGATCTTAAGTATTTTTATTGTACCTCCGAATTATTGTATTTTTCCAAAGAAATAAACATCTCCAAAATCATAAGAAACATAAGCAGGAACATAGAAATTTGAGATACAAGTTATTTTACAGGCAAAGTTTTGTGACTGCTCTAGTGTATTTATAATTAGGTCTATATTCTTGTTGTCACTCAATGAAAGTAATTAATAATTATCACATTCATGTTTGATGCCCTACGTTGTAAATTATAGTGTTTCTATTTTGCTGCAGTGTTCAGAATCTCCAGCAAGCAAGTGAGTTTGATATAAAGTAGATAGCAATTTGCCTTGATTTTTTTTCTCCATGCCATATGCTACGTACAATTTTATTTAAAAACAAATTTTCGTAAGTTAAAATTTCCTCTACAGTACCTTGGAATATCCACTGTATATATTCCCTAGCATTGTAGAAATCAAAATTTGTAATATAATCCTCAAAATGCAAATGATATCAATGTAGTATCTCTATAGATGTCACTTCTTTTCAAGCTAAAAACTACAAGAATTTTTGGTGGCAAAGTACCAATCGACTCTAGTGCCTTAACAACCAATCTTGTCAGGTCTGGTTTTGAATGAGACACTAAGTTGACATCTTAATTGGGGCAGAGGGATGTTGGTATCCATTAATAGGCCTGAGCTATATACATTATACATGTATGTGAAAACATTCATGAAAGGAGGAGAGAGCAAGAGCAGCAGGATTGTATTAGAATATTTCATATGCCTATTCTTTTCCTTTTTAAAGAAGGAAGATTAGTGCAACAGAGGTTATGTTCAAAAGTCCATGACCTAGATCAAATAATAAAATATAAAGATCTCTTACTTAGATTAAAAGGAAACCTCTTGAAAAATCTTATCCAATCACCTCTACTATCTCCAACAGTAGTTCAAGTATCAAAAATTACTCTTAAATATAAAAACAGAAAACTTTGAAAACTGTGAGAGTCTCTAAAAGAAGGGGGGATTCTTGACCTGGGGTTCACAGGGGCCCCATAGGGCCCACGGACAGATCTCAACAGGTCTGTAAACTATCCCCACTCCAATTTACAGATAAAATGCTGAGATTCAAGGAAGTTAAACATCTGGACCAAAGACATACAGGAGACAGAGCTAGAATTTGAAACTAGGTCCTCTTACATCAAAAACTAGCACTCTTTCCATTCTACCTCATCTCCTCAGTTCCTAATTCCTCTTCCCTTCTCCCCCCTGCAAAAAAAGAAAAAGAAAAAAAAACCTCTTTGTATCTATTTTGCATTTTCTTATATGGGTACATGTGATCTGCAATGACTAGACTGTACGCTCCTCAAGGGCAGGGACTTGTTTCATTTTGTGTATTCCCTTCATTTCACAGAGTACCTTGGACACCTTAATAAATGTTTGTTGATTGAATGATTGATACCATGCTCCCTCTTCAAAAGGAATCCTATAAGCAGGAATTAGCCAATGGACAGACTATGTGCTCCGTTGTTATCTGTGATATATCATAAAGTCTAGAAGAGTGCTCTAAACACATGGACTGGACCCTATAGTCAAGATTTATGGGAAGACCCAGATAAGAGTCTCATAGGATGAGAAAATGTAGAAGGATTTGGATCTGAACCATGGCTGGAATATTTATATCAGTGAGATCTTGGATCCATTAGAGTGTCCAAGTTAGGAATCAGCAAAGGATTTTTGAATGGGAGTACGACATAATCAGAAACTTTTATATAGAAGATCAATTTGGGCAGCTACAAGAAAAGTAGACTGAGAAGGAAAGAGATTGGATTCAAGGGGACCAAGGAAGGGGCTATTAGAATAATCCAAAATAACAGCGCTAGTAGTTCAGTTAGGAACCAAAACAAGAGATGCTATGGAGGTAGAATCAATAGTTAGTCTTACTAACTAAACAATGAATTTCTTTCCTATGACCAGTTGATTATGGCAAGTTAAAATGGTGGATTCTATTAGATCAAATTGTCTGTATTTCTTCTTTGTCTGATTGCGGTTTCCTTGTCTCCCATTTTCTGCTGACTGACAGGTTTCCAGTTATCTCTTTGGAAGCCACTTCTGGCAAAGTCACTTGATATCTGTTTAAAAGCTCTGTCAACTGTCATATCTCCTCGCCTCCTTCTGTGAGCCTTCTTTTCATTTGGCTTAGATATGGTTTTGAAGTACAGGCTGCCTTGATGTCTTATCTCACTGGATATTAGCAGATAAGGGGAAATGGCCAGAAACCTAAATTCTTATCCCTTTTCCAAATGTGGAAAGCACAAGGTCTGTAAATGTGGTTACTGACCTTTGAGCTCATTTATTTCCAAATGCAGAAAGTGCCCTTAGACATTCTTTGTCCTTGGGTTACCACAAGCGCTCTGACAATGGCTTCCAGTTTGATTGATTTGCTTGACCTTTTTCCTGGAAGCTAATTGTAGAACATTCAGTCAATCAGTCAGTAAGCAACTATTGAGCAGGGAGAAAGTTCTAGACATGGGGAGGGAGTAACCAGTGAAAATGCCCAGTCAGCTGATGGAGGGTCTTATGTGAGGATCAGCAAGAAGGCCAGTGACATTGACTCTCAGTATGCATGGAGGGGAGTAAGATGCAAAAAAATTGGAAAGGTGGAGGAGGGCCAGGTTGTGAAGGGCTTCGAATGCCAAACAAAGGATTATATATTTTATTCTGGAGATGATAGGGAGCCAATGGAGTTTATTGAATAAGGATGATGATCAGACCTACACTTTAGGAACACAGGAGCCTTGAATGATTTTATTGCATTGATCAGCTTAAAGAGAACACATGGTCAGGAGGGATCATAAAATTATTCTTTTGTTATAAATGGTCACAGATTCTATATTCTTTTGATGAAGGGACAGGGAAAAAGTTGTGAATCTATGCTAGTAGTCTTGATGTTGTCAGCTTTGTGACATGGTGACATGCCTTAGTGTCAATTCTAGCCCTGGGTAATTGCCTTCTGGCCTATTTAATATGGTAGATGCATGTGGAAGGGATAACTGTAAATTTAATCACCCTTCTACAAAATAGCCCTGCAAGTACTTGAACATATATATTGTTTCTCTCCCAAGTCTTTTCTTTTTCCAACAAAAGTTCATTACACCAGTCTTCATTAGGCTGTTTCCAAAGCCCTTCATCATTCTGTTTACCTTAGGATATATTCTTTTAAAGAATCTCTTTCATAAAATGTGGGGCTCAGAACTAAACCTTATTAGGCTTAAGATTATAATTGAACTGCTTTTTGACTGTAATATAACACCATTTTTTCATATTTAGTTTTCTGTCAACTAAATACCCTAAATCTTTTATTTTTTAAGAGGAGCTGCTACCTAATAACATATCCCCTACTTGTACTTGTAAAGTTGATTTTTTTAAAAATCAACTATAAGATTTTATATTTATTCCAATTTAACAGTCATTTCGGCAAGGCTTTAACTGGCTGCCTTTTAAGGGAGCCTAAATAACTTAAAACACTGGAAATTGTATTTCCTTCCAGTTTGGGAAAAGACAAAACTATCACATGATTGGAACTGGAGGACACAGTTTTTTGTTTTATTGCTATATGCAACCAACATTATAGCTCATTACTAAGTATTTCTTTCTCTAATATTTTAAATTTTGCTTACTGATTATTTGCATTTTTCATTGTTTACTAGAAAAATTAAAATTATCAAATATATAAGAATATGTATATATATATATATATACATACATTCTGTGTTTTCAAGTTTTCTAGTTTTTTAGGTAAAGCTTGTTTTTTGTTTTTTTTGTTTTGTTTTTGTTTTGTTTTGTTTTGTTTTGTTTTTTAGAAAAAGCCAAGTCCAATTGATTGGTATCTTTGTCCTAGACCAGTGGCTCTGAAACTTTCTGGTCTCAGGATCCCTCTGCACTCCTTGACAGCAACACAAAAAGCTTCGCTTTATGTAGGCAATATCTCCTTATATTTGTCATATTAGAAATCAATACATCTTAGTATTGTTATGAAAAGAATAGTTTTGACCTCACAGTGCCCCTGAAAAATCTTGGGGACCCCCATAGGTTCTTGGAGCATATTTTAAAAAGCACTGTCTTAGACTAAAACCCTCATGAACTAATCTTATTATTTCTAAGCAAAATGTAGCAGGGTCCTTTGGGATTTTCTTCATTAAGTGAGAGAAGGGAAGGGGAAATATAGACTTCAGATGAAGGTCATGAGGTAATCTATCCCCAGTAGGTGGAAAAAAGTGTGATCAGGGACATCAATTTTGCCCACTCCCTGCCAAAGAAGACTAAAGTGTTGTTCATTCAAATTGTCTTCCATAGCGACATCTGTTGGGAATCAACTATTAAATTTCCGTCTTTTTAGATTTAGATCAACATTCTGGACTGTCAGATCTTATTCCTGTTATTTAACTATTAGCTACCCCCATTTAAAGGAGGTAATATTTGTAAAGCACTTAGCACAGTGCCTGGCACACAGTAGGCACTTAATAAATACTTATTCTCTTCCCCTCCCCAATTCTTATCTGCTGATCTTTGTTGTCATTCACAAATTTGATAAGCAAGCCTTCTAGGTTTTTATGAAAGTTATTAATAGATGTTATCAGGCCATGAGAAATCCCTAGAATGCTCTACTAGAGAAAGCAGTTCCAAGCCCACCTAAATGTTTTATCATCTAACCCATATCTCACCACTTCTTCACAGGAACTAAGCATTGCAGAACATGTGTAGCACTGTCATACCTGCTTCCAACAGACTTAGTTTTGGGGGTGATAGCAGTAAACAACTCAGCCTTCTTCTTATCCTCTGTCATCATCATTCCACTCACTGAACAATGGTCCTACCATTTTTTTGATCCTCTTTTGTACAATATAGCTAATACAAACCAATCCAAAAATACCCTTTATATTGTTGTTAACTTTACCCACAAGTCAGCATATTCAGAGCTTTAGTACTCTTGACACTATTCATACAGGACCACAGATGCCTTGTTATTCATTTATTACTTTCCCTAGTATCCATGTACTGTACATATCTTTTAAAATTCTAAGTTGGTTTATAAATTCTCTATGCATCCACACTGGCCTTTTGAGAATCCTCCCCTATACCCTATCTTTCTTACTGTAATTCTTTTTTTATGTCTTTAGAATTTCATTCTTAAGAACTTCCCATCCTTCCTGGATTTATTTCCCTTGTGGAATTGAAGGCCATCCGATTTGATTTGTTTCTATGAAATCTTTGAAATCTACAATCCAAAAGCTTAAACTACATTCTAGACTCTACCCAATTTTTCTCACCATCTCTATCACACATTCTAAAACATCATAGTCTCCCACAATATTTCTACAACTTTGACCACAACTCGTTGATCAGACTCAGGCCCAGAATTAGCACTTGCCCTCTGAAGTTTTCATTTCCTGAATGAACTTATCCTGAAGCAAGCCATTAACAGTTGTGCTTACTTATGATCTGCTTCTCACTTTTCACTTATTGCATCTATTTCTATCTTTGTTGATAATAATTTAATTGCTCTACCTACTAGGCTTCTCCCTTCTACATTATGAACTTGTATAATTATATGTTTGTGGGACACATAAATGTGTGTATACATGTATGTGCACTTGGATACACATACACACAATTATTTCATTTATATACCTTACATATTATACATAATATATATTTTGAAATATAACATTAATCTCACTCCTCTTTTTATTCATCTTGTTGCTTTTGCATTAAGGTATACCATTCCAGAGATATGTTCTAGTCATGAGCCTCAGCCCATCAAGTCTCAATGATTTCCATTATATCACATTTGCATTATAATCTGTAGTTCACCTTACTTCTGAAACACGTGTTCCATACATTTGCATATAGACATTTGAGGACAGTTTTTATTGCTTATTCCTTTCTTGGATTTTGTCTCCCATGAATTTCTACTAACTGCTAACTACCGTTAATATCTCTGCTGTGATTCTTCCCAAATTGTAGCTACTCTCATTTACATCAAGTCCAGTGGATGTAGGCACTTTTAGCCCTCTATATCATCTCCTTTCTTTTCAGTTTTAAACCCTTTTGATTACATTTGCAATTGTCTAGGCAAATACATCTTTACCAACACATTATTCCTGTATTTTAAACTGTGGTGAAGAAATACAAAGCCCATGGCTCCGATTAACAGCAGTAATGAAAACACCATCTGTGTTTCTATAATTGTGAGTCTTTCCTCAAGTCCAATAATCTTTATTTTGAATACACAGTCTAGCTCTCTGTGGTACAATGGTATATAGTAGGAAGATTACTGACCTTGAGTGAATCCTTCCTCCACCACAGAGAAATGGACTATATACTCAACATGAAATTTAAAAGATAATGAACTCTTACATAGCAAGTCAAGGGATGGAGGTCAAATAACCTAGACGGTGCAGTTATTATAGACCATACACAATTATTAATTTTGAAAGAATTATACTATAAATACAAAACATTAATGTTGTGCTAAATACGATGTCATCTCTCTTCAGTCATTCAGAAGTCATTTCAGAATTTGGCAACACTTCCACAAGATGTTAGTGAATATCAATTGTTTTGATGGGAAGGTGAGAAAGTCCTGTTTAACAGAGACTACAGATAATAAGATTACTGATAATCAAGTTTTATTATAATAAATTTTGATTTAATATACCATCATTACACTGACAGTGTTAGAAAGGCTTTCTATTTTTTGTCACTTTAAGTTTTATTGATATGTTTACATTACATACAGTACGTTTTGTTGTTCAGTCTTGTCCCCATTTGGAGGTTTTCTTGGCAAGTATATTGGAGCAGTTTGTTATTAATTTCTCCAGCTCCTCCTCACCTCCTGCTGCCCCCTCCCCCAGTATAGACAGGCCCTCCTCACCTCCTGCTGCCCCCACCCCAGTACTGGCAGGCCCTCCTCACCTCCTGCTGCCCCCACCCCAATACAGACAGGCCCTCCTCACCTCCTGTTGCCTCTATCCCAGTACAGGCAGGCCCTCCTCACTTCCTGCTGCCTCCTCCACCAGTACAGACAGCCCCTCCTTTATATGTAATGGTCTGCATGGGTGGACCTCCACTTCTGCAAAGGAGTTGTAGGAGGTGTTTTCTCCCAACCCTCCTTTAAG
>NW_020952381.1:0-1141 GCF_900497805.2 Vombatus ursinus
CCTCATGGGGTAGGGGGGAGGGACAGGGAGAAAATTTGGAACTCAAAATCTTGTGGAAATAAATGTTGAAAACTAAAAATAAATAAATAAATTGGAAAAAATAAACATCGGATAATGAGAACTTTATCAAAGAATATTGCTACAAATATGTATGTCCTTGTTATGTATGTCCCTGCTTATTTGAACTCCACTATTTTGTGTGTGTGCAAAAATTTTTAAATTTTATATGATAAAATCATTGTCTATTTTGTATTTTATGATTCTTTCTATCATTTGTTTAGGTCCAAACTCTTCCCTTATCCATAAGTCTAAAAAGTAATTAATGTCTTCTTAGTTCTTCTAATTTCTTATGATGTTACTTTTTAAGCTACATATCCATTTGGCGTTTGGCTTATGGTACAGTGTATGTCAGTTTAAGTGTAATTTCTGCCAAATTGCTCCAGTTTTCCAGGTTTTATCATCAAGTAAATCCTTACCCACGTACCATGTTTTGGGGGTTTATTGAATATTATGCTACAATGTGTGTTTGTGTCTTTGTTATTTACCTACTCTGTTCCACTTAAACTTTTTTGATTAGTATGCAATTGTTTTAATTAATTATCATAATACAATTTGAGATCTGGTGTTATTAGACCCTTATGTTCCCCTTCCTTGTACTTCCTTTCCTTTTTTTTTTTCTTTATTACCCCTTAACCTCTTGTTCCTTTGTAGGAATTTCTTTGGCACTGTGACTTTCCCAAAGTCACATAGTCACTGCATGTCAGAGGCAGACTTGAAACTTTCAGTCTTCTTGACTCAAAGGACAACTCTTTCAATTGTGTCATTTTTCAAGGAAAGGAATGAAATTAATAGTTCTTTCTTGATTCTTTGGGTGGTGATGCCTTACTCCTCTTAGTTAATAGAGTGGTTCTTTGGTTAATTTTGATAACAATAATAATAACTAGCATTTTTATAGCACTTTAATGTTTTTGAAGTGTTTTACAAATATCATCTTCAACCCTTATAAAAATCATCATTCTACAGATGAGGAAAATGAGACAGTCAAGGTTAAGTGACTTGCCCAGGGTCACAAAACTAGTGTTTAATGCTAGATTTGAACTAAGGTCTGTTTTGATTACAAATTCAGTGCTCTATCCACTCT
>NW_020952382.1:0-1141 GCF_900497805.2 Vombatus ursinus
AGAGTGGATAGAGCACTGAATTTGTAATCAAAACAGACCTTAGTTCAAATCTAGCATTAAACACTAGTTTTGTGACCCTGGGCAAGTCACTTAACCTTGACTGTCTCATTTTCCTCATCTGTAGAATGATGATTTTTATAAGGGTTGAAGATGATATTTGTAAAACACTTCAAAAACATTAAAGTGCTATAAAAATGCTAGTTATTATTATTGTTATCAAAATTAACCAAAGAACCACTCTATTAACTAAGAGGAGTAAGGCATCACCACCCAAAGAATCAAGAAAGAACTATTAATTTCATTCCTTTCCTTGAAAAATGACACAATTGAAAGAGTTGTCCTTTGAGTCAAGAAGACTGAAAGTTTCAAGTCTGCCTCTGACATGCAGTGACTATGTGACTTTGGGAAAGTCACAGTGCCAAAGAAATTCCTACAAAGGAACAAGAGGTTAAGGGGTAATAAAGAAAAAAAAAAAGGAAAGGAAGTACAAGGAAGGGGAACATAAGGGTCTAATAACACCAGATCTCAAATTGTATTATGATAATTAATTAAAACAATTGCATACTAATCAAAAAAGTTTAAGTGGAACAGAGTAGGTAAATAACAAAGACACAAACACACATTGTAGCATAATATTCAATAAACCCCCAAAACATGGTACGTGGGTAAGGATTTACTTGATGATAAAACCTGGAAAACTGGAGCAATTTGGCAGAAATTACACTTAAACTGACATACACTGTACCATAAGCCAAACGCCAAATGGATATGTAGCTTAAAAAGTAACATCATAAGAAATTAGAAGAACTAAGAAGACATTAATTACTTTTTAGACTTATGGATAAGGGAAGAGTTTGGACCTAAACAAATGATAGAAAGAATCATAAAATACAAAATAGACAATGATTTTATCATATAAAATTTAAAAATTTTTGCACACACACAAAATAGTGGAGTTCAAATAAGCAGGGACATACATAACAAGGACATACATATTTGTAGCAATATTCTTTGATAAAGTTCTCATTATCCGATGTTTATTTTTTCCAATTTATTTATTTATTTTTAGTTTTCAACATTTATTTCCACAAGATTTTGAGTTCCAAATTTTCTCCCTGTCCCTCCCCCCTACCCCATGAGG
>NW_020952383.1:0-2043 GCF_900497805.2 Vombatus ursinus
CAATTGGATCTCTTGTGCCAGTATGAGTTGGTTCCAGCACACCACAGCAAGATGTCAGAGGTGAGGGCAATGAGAGATGAAGTGCCTTTGGTGGGAGTGAGGATGGAGATTGGAAGACAAGGATGAGGAGTAATGTGTCTGAATTCTGTTGCATATGGGAACCAAGCAAGGTTTTCAGTGAACAAACACAGAACCATATTTATGAAATGGAAGGAGAATGTGAGGCAGAGGATATGCAAACACACAAGTCACACAGAGCATACTGTCCTTCCTAAAAAGAAGCACACAATTTATAGACCACATATAATTCATACCATCTCAAGTCAGGTCCCTATGTTTTCCTGTCAGCCTCATTCCCTCACATTCTCCATCTTCTCCCCACTTTCTTTCCCACTTTCTCTGTGATGCAGCCTCTTCCTCTTTTTTGTCTCTCTTCATCCACATTTTCTGTATTGTCCTCCGTTTCTTCCTCTCATTTATGTCATTAACCTGATATGATATTACTTCCCAATTAATTCTGTTGTTTCTATTGTTAGTGTTCCTGTGGCCCTTCAGATTAAATTTCAGAATCCCCTCATTCTATCTTCCCTCACCTCACTTTTTTCATGCTATCAGCACACAAATGCACACTATTTTTATTTGTCTCATGGAATATCTCCATTTTCATATGTTTTCTGAGAGTCAAGTGAGAGATAGGTTGGAGGTTTGGTTAGCATCTCAGGGACATCTATGGCCCTCATACTACGTTATCTTGCTCTGTGTCTCTCCCTATCTGGGACCCCATCTTAGAGTGTGCATGTAAGCAGGGGGCCTCCTCCATAGAGCAGCTCAAAGAAGGATCCTCTAAGAAACCTTCCCTGATTCTCCCCCAGCTTTTACCTCCATAATTTCTTTCAAATCAAAATTTATTTCAAATTATTTCTCTTCGCTCACACTGCCATCACCCTAGCTAGGGTCCTTGTCACCACTCACCTGGGCTACCAAAATTACTTCATAATTGATCTCCCTGCCTCCTGTCCCTCTTCTCTTCAGTGCATCCTTCACAACAGCCATGAAAACAATTTGCCAAAAGCCCAGGTTTAACTGTGTTACTGATACTTAAAATCTTTCAGGAGCCTCCAGTTGTCTTTAGGGTAAAATGTAAACCCAATAGCCTAACATTTAAGGTACAGTCTGACATCAGTCTACATTTTTAGCCTGATTTCACATTATTTCTCTTTATATATGCTTCCCATACATATATACACACATACATTTCATGCAAACTAGCTTGGTAGCTGTTCCTTGAACTCAATCTGATGTTTCCTGTCCTGTCTCAAAACTTTCACACAAGGTTTTCACACCCCATACCTGAAATGTATTATTCTCTGATGCTCCCCCCACCCCCTGCCCAAAGCTATAAGATTCCTTATCTTCCTTTAAAACTCAGCTCAGGCACACCACTTCTGTATAGTTTTCCTTGAATTCCCTAGTGCCTCTTTTCAAATATTCACAGAGCACTTTTTTGGATTTGTCCTTTGCCCCCTCTACTCCCTGTCTTATCATGTTTATCTGTGTACATTTCCTATCCCTCATCTCAAGTAAATTGCTTGAAGGCAGGGACTATTTTATTTCTGTCATTCTATCACCAATTATTAGCACAATGTCTTGCATATTGCCAAGGCTTAATCAATATTATTTCAATTGAAATGACCACACTGGACTCAGATCATACTTCCACTGTGCATCCCCTCACTACTTCTTACTTTTTTTTATACAGAAAGTTATGTTTCTTAGACCTATTTGCTAACATTCTCTTAGGCATTACACCTAGTGCCTTCAATCTTAGAACACCCTAGAGAACCAACTCTTCTTACCCTTTTTACCCTCCTCCTCCCTAATGCTTGAGATTCCAAAACAGGAACTTTATCCATAATGAATGATAGGTCAAAATTTTTATTGATCCAATAAATCCTGACCCTTAAGATTTCTAGGGACAAGGACCCACACATACATGTGTGTGTGTGTGTGTGTGTGTGTGTGTGTTTTAATGATGTGTTTTCT
>NW_020952384.1:0-8808 GCF_900497805.2 Vombatus ursinus
TGTGTGTGTGTGTGTGTGTGTGTGTGTGTTTTAATGATGTGTTTTCTCTCTAGGTGTGTTAGAAAGATTCTATGGAAGCAGGGAACCTTACTAGTGTGACTGAGTTTGTCCTCTTGGGACTCTCACAGGCTCAGGAGCTGCAGGGTTTTCTATTCCTTGTGTTCCTGATTGTCTACATAACAACTGTTATGGGAAACCTCCTCATTATAACTATAGTAACCTCTGATATTCGGCTCCACACTCCCATGTATTTCCTTCTTCATAACCTGGCTGTTACAGATCTCTGCTACTCCTCAGTCACTGCCCCCAAGATGCTGGTTGACTTCCTGTCTGAGGCCAAAACCATCTCCTACAAGGGCTGCATGATCCAGATCTTCTTCTTCCATCTCTTGGGTGGTGGTACAGTCTTCTTCCTTTCAGTGATGGCATTTGACCGCTATATTGCCATCTCCCGGCCCCTCCATTATTTCACCATCATGAACTCTCAGATGTGTTTTGGGCTAGTGGCGGCTGCCTGGGCAGGAGGCTTTGTCCACTCCATTGTCCAGCTTGTTCTCCTGCTGCCCTTGCCTTTCTGTGGCCCCAACATCCTGGATAACTTTTATTGTGATGTCCCCCAAGTTTTGAGACTTGCCTGTACAGATACCTCTTTATTGGAGCTCCTCATGATTACCAACAGTGGGATGTTAGTTCTTATTTGGTTCCTCATCCTTCTGGCTTCCTACACAGTCATCTTGGTGATGCTGAGATTTCACTCAAGGGAGGCAAGGCGCAAAGCCTCTTCCACTTGTACCACCCACATCATTGTGGTATCCTTGATATTTGTGCCATGCATCTACATCTATGCCCGTCCCTTCACCTCCTTCCCTATGGACAAGGCTGTCTCCATCAGCTACACAGTCATCACTCCCATGCTTAACCCCATGATTTATACCCTTAGGAATCAGGAGATGAGATCTGCCATTAAGAGGTTAGGAAAGTATCCAGTGATCTGTAGAATGAGTGAAATTCATGCTAGTTGACTTTGGGTAAGTCATTTCACCTCTTCCCACCTTAGATTCACCCATATAGAAAATGGGCAACTATATCCTCTGTCTCCCTTACCACCTACTCTAATTTTATAGTTCTCCCCGATGTTGTGCATAGGCATGTTGTGAGAAAAAGATGAATAGGATTTTTATGTAAGAATTCTGCACCACTCTTAGAAGAGAAATATAAACTCTCCTATTCATAGTGTATTGATTATGGTAAATAGTACTTGTGGCATCAATACAAGTTACACAGACAAATGACTTCCTCTTGTCTCTTCTCTCCTATCACACTAAAGTTACACTGTACTGATTCTGTAAACTCATATCCTAGACATGTCTGAGCAAATTTGTCTCTTCTGTTATCTCCTAAGTGCTTTTTTGTAGGGTTGTGGAACATATTATTCTTCTTTCTAATAATTCTTCTGTTATTCAGATGACTTTTCTAAGAGGAGTTCAGGAGGCTTCATGCCCAATATGGAGGGCTTGGGGTGGACAAGAAAATTGAGACCCAGAGGGTGTATGTGAGATGCCTAAGGTGAACCAGTTATGAAGAAAAGAATGTAACTTTGAGGTCTTCTCCACAAATGTCTGTCTGTCTTCCTTGTGTCTTTATCTTTATTTCTGTTTTTGTCTTTATCTCTCTGCCTCTAGTGATTTCTCTGTGTTTCAACCAAAAGGACTGGTGGATATCACTGCTGAGATGTCCATGATATTTGAAAGATTGTGGAGAAGGCAAGAGATCCTGAAGGCCTGTCAAAGGGCAGAGGTTTCCTAGTTTTCAAAAAAGGAAAGAGAAAAGAGTCTGCAAACTACAGGTTGGTAAACTTGACCTCGATCCTGGCAAAATGCTAGAACTAAACATTAAAGAGATGGTTAGCAAATATCTAGAAAAGAAAGTGTTAATCAAGCAGAACTGGTATGGCTTCATTGAGAAAAAGTTCTTAGGTTAACTTCATTTTCTTTGTGGACAGTATTTCAAAACTGGCAGATCAAGAGAATGTAGTAATATAGTTAACAAGGAATTTAGTAAAATGTTTAATAAGGCTACTTCTGCTATTCTTGAATTGGATGACAACCAGGATTCAGAAAGATCTTGACATGCTAGAACAATGTGTGGAAGTTGAAAAGTGGCAAATTAAGCCTTGTCATTAGGGAATACACTTCCTAAAAATTAATGCCATCCCCAAATCAAATGCATTATGTCAGGAGGTAGTGGGCTGCCCCTCACTGAAGACCTTCTGGTAGAGTGTAGGACCACTTGTTGGGTATGTTGTAATGAAGATTCTTTTTGGTATATGAGCTAGACTAAATGACCATAATCTACAATTCTGTAAGTCTGTTTCTAGTCCTTTTATCTATTTCTACTTCTGTCATTGTCTTTCTCTCCTGTGTGTGTGTGTGTGTGTGTGTGTTTCTTTGAATAAGTACCCCAGAAAGAACCATTTTGGAGTAAATATGACACAATAACGGCAGATAAGCAGGCAACAAGCATTTATTAGGAACTTACTATGTGCTAGGCATGGTGGCTAAGTCTAAAGAGTCATAAGCAGAAGCAGGAGAGGAATAGAGGATGACTGGTCTGGGCCCCTCCCCAAAGAGGAGGCTTAGAGAGGAACTCATGCATGGGAAAGAGAAGTGGAAAGGAGGAGTGGAGGGATTTTCTAGGTGAGAAGATAGCTGAGACAGGGTGGCAAAATCTTGACAGTTAAGAGCAGAAGTAGGAGAGGAATTAAAAATGACTAGTCTGGGATCCTGCCCAAAATGGAGGAACTCATCAATGGGAGAAAGAGACTAGAAAGGTGAAGGGAAATTCCAGGGAGAGAGGCAGCAGGGGAAATATGATAAAATCCAGAAAGTCAGAAGCAGAGTTTCAAGGGGAAAGATGATACATAATGAAATAAATTAAATTAATAATATGATGTAATAATATATTTAAAATGGATGGGATGTAGGATACATAATAATTTAAATTAATAATATACATTTATATTATGTTATAAGATTCCAGAGCACTTTCCTCATAACTGTCTGGAATAGGGTATATGGCATTATATTGTTGTCTTTATTTCCCAGAAGAGGAGACTGGTCTCATTGAGATGGTGTGACTCATTAACGGAACAGGGGAGAGGCTTGAGGCCACACGTGGCCTTCTAGGTCCTTGGATGTGGTCTTTTGACTGAATCCAAGTTTTACAGAACAAATGCTTTTGTTAAGGGATTTGTTCTGTGAAGTTTGGATCCAGTCAAAGGGCCACATTCAAGGACCTAGAGGTCCATATGTGGCCTTGAAGACACACGTTCCCCACCCCTAGACAATTAGCTTCAGAGATAGAATTTCCTTTTTCTTTTTCTTCTTTTTTTTGTGTGAGGCAGTTGGAGTTAAGTGACTTGCCCAGAGTTACACATCTAGTGAGTGTTATGTGTCTGAGGCTGGGTTTGAACTTAGGTCTTCCTCACTCAAAGGCTGGTGTTCTCTCCAATGCACCACCTATCTGCCCCTCAGAGATAGAATTTCAACCCCAATGGAAATCAAGTCCTGCAATCTTGCCACGATGCCATTCAAAGTGGTTCATACACACGCACTTTGGGACATGTATGGTCCTTCAACCATAAAAGTTATGTAGAGCAAATAATACTACCCCCATATTACAGATGAAGAAACAAAAGATTAGGTGACTTACCCAAAGTGATGCTGTTTACTTGTTACAGAGTTACAGAGTATTTAAGGTGGAACATACTTCAGAGGCCAGCTAGTCCAACATATACCTGAATCATGCACCCACTCTACACTTGGAATATCACAAGTGTTTGTTTAGCTTCCATTTGCAGACCTCCATTGATAGGGAGCTCATTACCTCCTGAGGTAACCAATTCTGGTTTTTGATCCTAACTCCCTATTTTTAGGAATATTATATTGCACCCAAATCCACTCCTTTGTAACTTCTATATCTTTATCTTTATTGTTCTCTTGGTGGATAGGCAAAATAAGTCTAACCTTTCTTCTACATACCAGGTCTTCAAACATAAACCAACACCGATAATATTCTCCTTAAATATCCTCTTCTCCATGCTAAACATCTTCAGTCCCTTCAAGCTACCCTTGTTTACCACTGATTCCAGCCCCCTAACCATTTTGATGATCCTCCCTCTAAATGATCTCCTCCTTGTTAATCTCCTTTCCTAAAATGTCAAGTCCAGATGAGAACACACAAATGTAGATATGGTCTGATTAAGGCAGTGTCCCATGAGACAAACATATTTTTCATTCTCTATACTTCTAACCATGCAGATTTAATTTGCATTAGCTTTTTTAAATTTAAAAAAAAATTTTTTTTTGGCTAGGCAATGGGGTTAAGTGACTTGCCCAGGCTCACACAGCTAGTAAGTGTTGTGTGTCTGAGGTCATATTTGAACTCAGGTCCTCCTGAATCCAGGGCTGATGTTCTATGCACCATGCCACCTGGCTGCCCCTTGCATTAGATTTTTTGGTGACTTTATCTTACTGTTGACTCAGGTTGTATTTTGCTAAAACTCGAATTCCTTTTTCTCATGAACTCATATCCAACTTGAATTTCCCCATTTTATTTTTGCATTTTTTTTACCAAAGGTCCTGTAGTTTGTTTATTAAAATATATTACATTATGTAATATATATGTATTAAATAAAAAGCAATGGTTGTAAAATTTGTAATGCATATTTGTACACTCCTGTAGTTTACATATTGTTGAAAGAAATAAAAGCTATGTTTTAACTGAAATAAGGTACTGATGAAGTTGCCCTGTGAATTTATCCTGATTTTCATTGTTATTAGTAGTTTCATTTGAAAAGTTTAGTTGGTTGTCTATCATTCTTTTGTTTCTATTGTCTTCACTTTACTCTATGTCTTCCTATATTTCTTTTGATTCATCATAATCATAAGTCTTTAGTGGGCAATAATTTTACCCATAATTGTTTTTGTACATTCTTGTATTATTGGTTGGTCATGTATTTTGTTCCAGGCTTTTTTTCCTCCTCTTCTATTAAAATAGTGCTAAAAGCAATGTTTGTACTGTTAGTTTTTGTTCTTTGACAATAATGTTCTAAATTAATCAATTTAGTGGTGGTATTACTGGGCCAAAAGGAATGGATATTTAAAAACTCTTTGAAGTAACTTATTAGTGTTTTGATTGTACAGCAGTAAATCTGGAAATTAAATTGAATAGTATTATTATTTATACTATATCAGCATGATCTAACTTTTTACATTCAGCATTTCCAATTATTTATTTCTTCTTTAATTTCTACACTTTTTTTGTATTCATATAAATCATGTGTGTGTCTTGGTAGGCTAACTCCCAGATAGATATTTAACATATTTCATTATTATTTTAAATAATACTTCTATTTCTACTACTATTCCTGATTTAGGTTAATGATATCTAGAAGTAGCTTATGCTCTGTTGTGGGCTTGTTTTATAACTGGTTGCTTTTCTGAAGCCATTTATATCTTGAATATCTCTTGTTGATTCTCTCAAGGTTTCTAAAGAAACCATCATGTCACTCATATGTAGAGACAACTCAAAGTTAGCAGCCCTTTGGTCAACAATTATTTCTTGGATTGTTACTATCACTCACAGCAGCAAACTCTGTCAAATAACAATGATGAGAATGGTCACCTTTGTTTCCCTGCTGTTCTTAATGTGAAAGATACTAATATTTGTCCATTATGCATAATTTTGACCCTAGGATTTAGGAGAATTCATTTTATCACATTAAGGAAAAATCTTTTCATTCCCAGGTGTTTTAGTGTTTTTAATATGGAGGGGAACTTGAATTTTGTCAAAGATTTCTATGCATCTCTTGATAGTATGATTAGATTTTAAAGGGTTTATTATAAATTTACCACTAAACATAGGTACAACAAATTAAATTTGCTTTGCAACTATTTACATTTAATTATTTTTATTGTTCATGTGATTTAATGTGTTACTTGCTTCCCTAACACTGAACATTTTTGCATATAATGATAATTTTATATACTTCTCTATTCTACCTACCAGTGTTTTATTTTAAATTTTATTTAATCATACTAATGAACATAGTTTCTCATTTTACTTTACCTTTCCCTGGTTTTGGAAATGGGACAATATTTGCACTGTAGAAAGAATTTCACAGAGTGCTGTCTTTTTCTCTTCATGAAAAGTTTCTATAACATAGATTCTTCTTTCTCCTTTGCCTTTCATAGTTGATCAGTTATTTTGTTTATTCTCCTTCTACAACGTGTCTTGCATTTGTCTCCTCCCTTCCATTACCTTTGGCTCCACCCACTTTGAACCTTACTATTAACTGAGAGCACTATTGAAATAGCCTCCTAAGAGGTCTTATGTCCATTCTTTTGTTTCTAATCCATGCTTTATACCTCTAGCAGAGTAATTGTCTTTGTGCCAAGATTTGGTCATTTTACTGTCATCCTGGAAAATTTTTAGTGGCTACTCACATATTGTTGTTCAGCCTTTGTTTGTTCTGGAAGAGGACCAATGACATCTGAGGGTCATGTCTTGACTTGCAAGTGAATTGGATTTAGGTGAGGTAGAGCTGTGCAAAGTCTCACTCTGTCTTCCAGAGTCATCGGAATCCAGAGGCAAGACATAGGTCAAGATGACTGGTGATGGCCCTGATGCACTGGGAGACCTTGATCTTTTTAAGTTAAGTTCTTTCCCAGGCCTCAATTTGTCTGAGGCAATGCCCATTCAGTAATGGAAGACTAGATAAGAATTAAAGCAAAAGGTAGTCTGGTTTGCCTTCATAAAAGAATCAATCTTGGAGAGGAAGACCTTCAGAGTTTCCGGACAGAACAGAAACAATTTCTATTTACACTTACTCTGAGCCATCAAAACCCAAACAATGAACAAGTGAGGCTTGGACTGGGACCTATTATTTGCCAATCAGTGAAAGAGTGATTTGGGTTTAAAGGCATAGTCAATTGAATCACAATGGGCTTTAACAAAGCCTGGTTTTCCAGTGCTTTATTTCAAGAAACCATAAATGAAAACTGTATGAGACAAAAGAGTTAATTGTCTCAGTTTTTTTTAAAACAAACAAACTAATGATATGATAAATAAATGGGAAAGAAAAAAAAATCTAGCCCCTAAACCCCAAGATACCTTGTGAAGTATAAGCAATCAAAATTTTGGACAGACCACCTACATGTAAGGGTATGATTCCCCACATGGACAGAGGGAGAGGAATACTAATTTCCTGTTGAATATAGTTCAAACTCCTTTTCCTGGACATCAAAGACTTCCCCAATCCAATGCCATTCTTTCTAGCCTTTCCAGGGCCTTTCCAGCCTTATCTCACATCACTCTTCACAACATACTTTATGTTCCAGCAAAACTAACTGACTGTCCTCAAAACACATTCCCTAACACTATCATCCCTCCATGACTTTGTTTCCCTGTGCATGGTGAATTTTTTTCAGCCACTGTGAAAGCACAAAGGAAAAGAGGACTTTGGGATAGAGGACCTTCAGCAAGTCCTTTCACCTTTGTAGACCTCAGTTTCTTGAACTATTAAATGAGGGAGTTGGACTATCTGGCCAGAAAGTCCCTGACAGTTCTAAATCGATGATTCTGTGATCCTTTCATCTTATGACCTCCAGGTATCCGCAGCTGACAACTCTTCCTTCAGGTACTATTGACTCTGCCTATTAATAAGAATGGATTCAAGAAGACTATTAATGTCCTTTTTTTTTTTTTTTTTGCTTTAGCATCTCATGTTCTTTTCTTTTTCTTTCTCATTTGATAAAGAGGTTGGGTCTGCCAAGTGCCAGAGCAGCAGCAAAACAGTTTGATCATTGGTCAAACAGTCATGTCAATGTAAGAAAGCAATCAACCCAATTATTTGGTATGATGTGCACATTCATACAACATGCCAGCCTCCTCCCTGTACCCCCTCCAGCCAAATTTCACACTCTAGTTATTTGAGTTTTTACATTTCATGTGGTTGTCTAAGGGGGCAAGTAAAAGGTCTTGTCCATGGTGCTGACTGGACAGCTAAACATTTAGAAGCCTATGAATTGGTCCTTCTAAACCTCCCTGGAGGTTCATCTCATTTGAAGGGACTGAAACACTTTCTGATACTTCTATTTCTATACCCCAGTAGCCCTATAATTTATAATGTCCTTCGTGGTTTTATTCTATAGAAGGCTACTGAAAAACTGTGATGCAATAATTCTGACACTTTTTTTCTTTTAATAAATCCCACTGCTCCTCTGCCCCTGAAAACACCATCCTCAGTTCTCCTTTTTGGATTTAACCCAATCCTATTCTCTTGCGGATATTCTCCCAGATGTAATGCCCAGCCCTGTGTATGTGGTACTTTGGGGTAAACATCAGGGAGATTTTGAAACTGTAGGATGTCTTTGAGGATGTTAAGCCCTAAATCCCATCTTTCATTCTGGATTATAGGTAAGTGAGAGACCCATAGAATCAAAGTATCACATTCCTTTTTTCAGGTTTGTAACTGGGGGTTCAAGGCAGCATCTATAAGAGACATAGGAGCAGGCATGTGCTAATAAATATTTAGCACCTGGATCTCCTACAAGGTATACTTTTAAATATAATCTGGATTATTATCTTTCCCCTATCACTTTCTTAAATTGAGACATCAGAACAATAAATCAAACCCTATTGTTTATAGTATTTGCTGCATTTGATTTCCAAAGTGTAAATACTCAAAATGAAAATTTAGCAATTGGATCTCTTGTGCCAGTATGAGTTGGTTCCAGCACACCACAG
>NW_020952385.1:0-1718 GCF_900497805.2 Vombatus ursinus
ATCACTCTCTTCTCCTTGATACTCTCTTCTCTCTAGGTTTTTGAGATACCACTCTCTCCTGGTTTTTCTCCTACCTATCTGTCCTCTCCTTTGTCTCTTTTGTTCGATCCTCCTCTAGCTTCCACATTCTTATTGTAGATGTCCTTCAGGCTTCTGTCCTCTTCTCCTTCCATGCTACAGCACCTGGAAATCTCAGCTTCCATAGATTTAATTACCATCTCTGCTGATGAGTCATTCTCAGATCTATCTTTCCTGCCCTAATCTCTCTGCTGTTCTCCAACCTCGCATTTCCAACTGCTTTTCAGATATTTTGAACTGGATGTCCAGTAGACATCTTAAACATGTCCAAAACATAACTCATATATATATGTTTCCTAAGAAAAGAAATCAGAGAATAATGGAATTTTAGAACTAGAAAGGGCCATAGAGATCATCTAATTTGACCCCCTCATTTTACAGATATGGAAATTGAGGCCCATAGAGATTAATGAAATCTAATAAATAGCCCTACTATACTAGTCTAAATATTGAACATTTCCAGTTGGTCTCCCGTCTTCTATTTTCTTCCCCCACAACAATCCCGACTACCATTCCCATCATTCATTGCCTTCATACCTATACACATACTGCTGAACATAGGTGGAAAATAATGCCACTATTCTAAGTGGGTCCACCACAAATTTATGTTACCTCAACTAAGCAATCCTACTCTACCTCCTTTATCAATTCACTATCCAACCCTTTACAGAAGTTCTTCCAAACCTTTTCATTCAGCCTCAATCCTTCCATGACTCTCCCTCTCCCCACTCTCTTAGCTGAGGACATTCTTCATATTTTACAGAAAAACTCAGTCATTTATCGTAAGCTCCCTCTTCTCCCCCTTTCCTCCTCCCCTATCACTCAGGTACCTTCTGCCACTTTCTCCTCCTTCATCCATCTCACATAATGTGGCCTTACTCCTTATCAAGGCTAACCCCTCTATTTGTTCAAGTGATCCCATTCTAGCCTCTCTTCTCCAACAGATCTTCCCCCTATGTCAGATCCATTTTTTCCACTTATTTTCAACCTTTCCTTCTCTACTGGCTCATGTCCTAGTGCCTACAAACTCACTATTGTTGTTGTTGGTATTGCTGTTGTTGTTGAGTCAAATCTGACTCTTCAAGACCCCATTTAGGGTTTTCTTGGCAAAGACACTGGAGTGGTTTGCCATTTCTTTTTCCAACTCATTTTACAGAAGAGGAATTGAGGCAAATAGGGTTAAGTGATTTGTCCAGGATCACACAGCTAGTAAGTGTGTGAAAACAGATTTAAACACTTCAGACCCAGGACTCTATCCACTAAGCCACCTTACTGACCCAAATATGCCCAAGTCTCTCCTGATCTGAAAAAAAAAAAACAAACCCTCTCTTGATCCTTCTATCCCTGCTAACTATCATTCTTTATTTCTTCTGCCCTTTGTAGCTGAACACCTTGAAAAGGTCATCTACAATAGGTGCTTTCACTTTTTCTCCTCTCATTCTCTCCTTAACCCCTTACAATCTGACTTCCAACCTTACCATTCCACCAAAATTGCTCTCTCCAAAGTTATTTATGTTCTCTTACTTGCCAAACCCAATGGCCTTTTCTCAGCCTTCATTGTCCTTGATCTCTCTGCAGCCTCAGACACTATGGATCACTCTCTTCTCCTTGATACTCTCTTCTCTCTAGGTTTTTGAGAT
>NW_020952386.1:0-2016 GCF_900497805.2 Vombatus ursinus
GGAGCAATCGTTCCCAAACTTCTTGGTCTCAGGACCCCCTTAAACTCATAACCATTATTGGGGACACCCAAAGAGCTTTTGTTTATGTAATTTATATCTATCAATATTTACCATATTAGACATTTTAAACATCTTAGTATTACTGTGAGAATTGTTTTGATCTTGGACACCTTGCAAGGGTTTCCTGGACCCCAGGATTACCCTGGAGGTTTGAACCTTTTACTCTCTGGTTTATCCTGGGGCCTCACTGATCTGGTCAGTCCCTTACTTGCCTCACTCTTTCACCCAGATCTCAGGTGTTTTTCACTGCCCTCACAACCCCGGCTCTCTTCTCACTAGTCACCCACCTTGCTATCATGTATATGACATATCTCCTTCCTTTCTTGCTTCTTCCCACCTCACCCCAGTTCTAGACATGATCAAATCCACTGTGTCACTGCTCCTGGATGGGGCATGTCAATCTTCTCCCCTATACTCCCATTCACCATCCTTGTAATTTTCCCCTCCCAAGTCATCACTTCCCTATGTGTACTGTCTGTTTTTTCCATTACAATGTAACTTCCTTGAGGGCCAGGGATAACTTCGATTTGGTTTGTGGTTGTTGTTGTGTTTTTTTTTTTAATCCCTGGAGCTCAGTGCAGTGCTTGGTACATAGTAGATGCCCATTAAGTGCCTTTTCATTCAGTCCTTCCTTCTCTGGCTTCTCCCTTTCAAACCACCTGTCTCTAATAGCTATGTCTACATGGGTGCATTCTTAGCCTGAGCGTGCTCATTGCTGAGCTGGTTAGTGACAATCTTTCTGTCTTTCTGAGGTGATGCTTCTGTTATCCAGACATCTGTGGGAGTTCTCTCTCCAATCCAATCCAATAAACATTTAAGAGGCCCTACTATGTGCCAGGCTAATAATGGCTTGCCCAGATGAAAATGTCATCCTTCAAAATATAGAGGAACCAATGGTTCTGATTTTCACCAAATACAAGAAACTGCTTGCTAGAGTGGAATGATGAGTAAGTGCCTTGAGGCACTCAGGGTTTGTGAGAAGGCAGGAAAGGTCAGGCAGGCACAGTCTGAGCTGTATCTTTTATTCAGAGAGAAGAGTCTTCTGAGACTTCAGGGGAAAAGCCTGAGAATCCTATGGGGAAAACTCACTGAGGTAGGCTGGGGAACTCTGAGGAATGCAGTGGGAAGAAACAAAGAGAAACAAGTCTGCTGAGGAGGGAAAAGGTGGTATTTGGACCAAAGGGACCGATGTGGTTGCCAAGGGAACTCATCAGCCCACTGAGATTTCTAAAAGGCCTGGAGCAAGGGCAGGTAACAGAAGGCAAATACAAAAATGGTGGCACTATACTCTAAGAACAATGTCAGTATTGCTAAAAAAGCAGAATAATTTGGGGCTGGTGTGGAATGCTAGGGACAAGGAAGATTTTTTTTAACAGCAATACTTGGGGGGGAAAGGTTTAAAAAAGTGACAGATCTCCTGGTTAGGGTGGATGGGCCAGGGATAGCTGGCAGCAGAGAGAACGATGCTTCTTATGTCTTGTTTTCCTTCTGTTTTCTCTCCCTTGCACTGGAAAGGACAGACCAGAGTGGTCAATAGAGAACTGAAGAAAATTGTCAGGCAGCACCTGACGAGAAGCTAGCTCCTGGTGACTTTGTGTCTCCTGGCACAGACGGCCACCGTTCTCACATACTGAAAGAATGGGTGTTGGGGGTTGCTGGGCCATTGTCAGTGATCTCGGGGAGCATTTATGCTCCTATGAGTCCAAGGGCAGCCAGAAAACGCTGGCGCAGTCTTGGGCATTCCAGGAACAAGGAGGAGACACTCCCTCCATACTCCACCTAGCTAGGTCCGTGCTGGAAGTATTGTGCCAGTCTGGGCAGCACAGCTTGGGAAAGACATCGATGAGCTAGAGAGAGGGTGTCCACAGGAGACCCAGGATGGGGGAGCACCTTGAGCCTGGCTTAGGAGCATCATGTGGAGGAGCTGGGCGTGTTTACCCAGAAAAGAGAAGACTT
>NW_020952387.1:0-2028 GCF_900497805.2 Vombatus ursinus
GGAGCAATCGTTCCCAAACTTCTTGGTCTCAGGACCCCCTTAAACTCGTAACCATTATTGGGGACACCCAAAGAGCTTTTGTTTATGTAATTTATATCTATCAATATTTACCGTATTAGACATTTTAAACATCTTAGTATTACTGTGAGAATTGTTTTGATCTTGGACACCTTGCAAGGGTTTCCTGGACCCCAGGATTACCCTGGAGGTTTGAACCTTTTACTCTCTGGTTTATCCTGGGGCCTCACTGATCTGGTCAGTCCCTTACTTGCCTCACTCTTTCACCCAGATCTCAGGTGTTTTTCACTGCCCTCACAATCCCTGGCTCTCTTCTCACTAGTCACCCACCTTGCTATCATGTATATGACATATCTCCTTCCTTTCTTGCTTCTTCCCACCTCACCCCAGTTCTAGACATGATCAAATCCACTGTGTCACTGCTCCTGGATGGGGCATGTCAATCTTCTCCCCTATACTCCCATTCACCATCCTTGTAATTTTCCCCTCCCAAGTCATCACTTCCCTATGTGTACTGTCTGTTTCTTCCATTACAATGTAACTTCCTTGAGGGCCAGGGATAACTTCGCTTTGGTTTGTTGTGGTTGTTGTTGTTTTTTTTAATCCCTGGAGCTCAGTGCAGTGCTTGGTACATAGTAGATGCCCATTAAGTGCCTTTTCATTCAGTCCTTCCTTCTCTGGCTTCTCCCTTTCAAACCACCTGTCTCTAATAGCTATGTCTACATGGGTGCATTCTTAGCCTGAGCGTGCTCATTGCTGAGCTGGTTAGTGACAATCTTTCTGTCTTTCTGAGGTGATGCTTCTGTTATCCAGACATCTGTGGGAGTTCTCTCTCCAATCCAATCCAATAAACATTTAGGAGGCCCTACTATGTGCCAGGCTAATAATGGCTTGCCCAGATGAAAATGTCATCCTTCAAAATATAGAGGAACCAACGGTTCTGATTTTCACCAAATACAAGAAACTGCTTGCTAGAGTGGAATGATGAATAAGTGCCTTGAGGCACTCAGGGTTTGTGAGAAGGCAGGAAAGGTCAGGCAGGCACAGTCTGAGCTGTATCTTTTATTCAGAGAGAAGAGTCTTCTGAGACTTCAGAGGAAAAGCCTGAGAATCCTATGGGGAAAACTCGCTGAGGTAGGCTGGGGAACTCTGAGGAATGCAGTGGGAAGAAACAAAGAGAAACAAGTCTGCTGAGGAGGGAAAAGGTGGCATTTGGACCAAAGGGACCAATGTGGTTGCCCAGGGAACTCATCAGCCCACTGAGATTTCTAAAAGGCCTGGAAGCAAGGGCAGGTAACAGAAGGCAAATACAAAAATTGCGGCACTATACTCTAAGAACAATGTCAGTATTGCTAAAAAAGCAGAATGATTCTGGGCTGGTGAGGAATGCTAGGGACAAGGAAGATTTTTTTTAACAGCAATACTTGGGGGGGAAAGGTTTAAAAAAGTGACAGATCTCCTGGTTAGGGTGGATGGGCCAGGGATAGCTGGCAGCAGAGAGAACGATGCTTCTTATGTCTTGTTTTCCTTCTGTTTTCTCTCCCTTGCACTGGAAAGGACAGACCAGAGTGGTCAATAGAGAACTGAAGAAAATTGTCAGGCAGCACCTGACGAGAAGCTAGCTCCTGGTGACTTTGTGTCTCCTGGCACAGATGGCCACCGTTCTCACATACTGAAAGAATGGGTGTTGGGGGTTGCTGGGCCATTGTCAGTGATCTGGGGGAGCATTTATGCTCCTATGAGTCCAAGGGCAGCCAGAAAACGCTGGCACAGTCTTGGGCATTCCAGGAACAAGGAGGAGACACTCCTTCCATACTCCACCTAGCTAGGTCCATGCTGGAAGTATTGTGCCAGTCTGGGCAGCACAGCTTGGGAAAGACATCGATGAGCTAGAGAGAGGGTGTCCACAGGAGACCCAGGATGGGGGAGCACCTTGAGCCTGGCTTAGGAGCATCATGTGGAAGAGCTGGGCGTGTTTACCCAGAAAAGAGAAGACTTAGGGAGGGGCAT
>NW_020952388.1:0-1470 GCF_900497805.2 Vombatus ursinus
CATCATGTGGAGGAGCTGGGCGTGTTTACCCAGAAAAGAGAAGACTTGGGGGGGGCATGATCATTGTGTTTAAGTATGTGAAAGGCTGTCCTGTGAGAGATTTGATTTGCTTTGTTTGGCCCTGGAGCACAGAACCAGAAGGTGTCAGTCAACCAACAAGCATTTATTAAGCAGTTCCTATATACCAGGCATTGTGCTACATGCTAAGGCTACAAAGAAGGGCAAAAGACAGTCCCTGCCCTCAAGGAGCTCCCAGTCTAATTCTGGGAACAACAGACAAACCAGCTATAGACATCCACAGAGGGAGGGCGCTAGAATCAAGGGGAATCAGGAAAGGCTTCTTCCTACAGAAGGTGGACTTTTAGCAATGAGCAGGAGCTGCAGAGACCAGCTGAAACTTGGTGTCAAGAATTCGACCCACCCAGAGTGGGATACCAGCTGCCTAGAGCTGGGGTGGGCTCCCAGAGCTGGGGTGGGCTGTCTGAGATGGGGTGGGCTGCCCAGAGATGGGGTGGGCTCTTAGAGATGGGGTGGGCTTCTAGAGATGTGGTGGGATCCCAGAGCTGGGGTGGGCTCCCTGAGATGGGGTGGGCTCCTAGAGCTGGGGTGGGAGCCTAGAGATGGGGCTCCCCAGAGATGGGGTGGGCTCCTAGAGATGGGGCTCCCCAGAGATGGGCTGAGCTCCTAGAGATGGAGTGGGCTCCCAGAAATGGGGTAAGTTTCTAGAGATGGGGTGGGCTCCCCAGAGATGGGATGGACTCCCCCACACCAGAGCTCTTCAGACAAAGGCTGGATGAGCCCTTTTCAGGTATATGGGAGGAAACATTTTTGCCTGGGTCTGACTAGGAACACATGGCCCCTGGGAGTCCACTCCACCCTGAAATACTAAGATTCTGTGGTCTGCAAAGGGCTTCAGATAGAGTATTTTACTTTCCCCTCACCTCTAACCCTGTGGGGTAGGTGCTACCAATGTTATTAGCCTCGTTTTGCAGATGAGAAAACTGAGGCCATCAGAGTTAGATGAGTCACCCAAGGTCACACAGCTATGAAGTATTCAAGACAGGATTTGAATGGATGGGACATTGATTCTTCCCACTCCACTGGGGTTCCTGTCATTTTAGTAAGATCCCAATGCTCCCTGGAGCTCCAGCTTTCCTCATCTGTAAAATGGGGTTATTTATGCCTGCACTTCCCTACCTCCCAGAGCTGGGCTTGCAAACATTAAAGGATGGTGGAACTGAGGGTGACTGGAGGTTTTTTAGCTGGATCTAGTATCTCAGTGTAGGGGAGCTCCCAGCCTGGAAACCCCCTCCACCAGTGCAGATGGGAGGCTCCTCCTTAACTTCTAGTAATAGAGAACTGCCTGAGGCATTAATATAATAGCTCATACTAATAAAAGCATTTATATGGTGTTTTATAAATATTATCTCATTTGATCCTCACAGCATCCTTGGGAGGTAGGTGCTACTA
>NW_020952389.1:0-2857 GCF_900497805.2 Vombatus ursinus
CTTCCCGGCACCCCACCGGACCCTGCTCCCTTCCCGGCACCCCACCGGACCCTGTTCCCTTCCCGGCACCCCACCGGACCCTGTTTTGTAACCGGACAGTATAAATATCTCAGATGAAACCCTCGGTGGGACGGCCCCTGGGATGCACGCCTGGGGTCCGTCGCCGGCCGGCTCAAATAAACGCGCTCTCAATTAAAGTCAATTGGGTGTGATGCTCTGATTTCTCTCGGGCGTCCAGTTCATTTGGAGGTTCCACCGAGATTGCCCTTTGGGCCAGCTGCTTCGGCGTTGCTGGAAGGCCGGGGTGGGACGTGTTCAGGGGATGGCCACCGGGAAGATGTGCCCCGGCCCCGAACACTGACTTATCCCGTGCGAACCAGCCCGCCCCGTATTCTTCCTCTAAATTTCTTAATTGGGCACCGAGCGCTCTGGTCTCAGTCTGATCGGTGAGTACTCAACGGAAGTAAGTGGCCTGGCTGGACGCAGCTGTAACGCCCTTACTGACCTCCACGGGACGCCGTGTGAGAGTCCTGATTATCTGCAGTCTGGCGCCACATGTTAATGTCTGGAGTGTTGCCTTAACTGTTTATGTCTGTCTTATATGTTTTATCCGTCTGTGATTGTCCTAATTGATTTGCCTCTTCCCGTCCGTGATGGGTCAGGGGCCGTCAAGCCCCGCACCGGGGACCCCTCTCTCAGTTGTCCTACAGAATTTTAAACAGTTTCGGCGCATTGCCAAGGGATATGAGTTTCAGGTTACCAAAGAAAATTTGTCCACTTTTTGCCAACAAGAATGGCCTACATTTGGGGTTGGGTGGCCCCCAGAAGGGACATTTGACATGACCATTACTGGGAGGATCAGGAAGATTGCTTATGGGACCCCTGGCCATCCCGATCAGATCCCATATATAACTGCATGGATAGATTTTAAACCCCCATCAAAGCCACTCCGGGTTCAAGCTTTGTCCAAAGTTGGGGTGCACTCGGGGCCAACATCCGGTCAAAAAGTTCCCAGGACTACGCAAATAGGAACCAAGGTCTTACCCCCTTCCGATCCTGACCCCCTGGACCCGGCTGAGCCCCGACCCCCACCATATCCTGTTCAGGGGTCGAGCCACCCCTCGGCCCCGCCTCTGACAAGTCCTCCTCATACTCGAACAGGGACGCCTTACGGCTCCTCCGGGTCCGGGTTTTCCCCCGACTCCACTGTATCTGCCTTTCCTGCCTTTCCCCTGCGACAGGTCCCCACGACCCCCGGGGAGTCGGGGAGACCCTTCATGGTCTATGTCCCCTTTTCAACCAGTGATTTATACAATTGGAAACAACAGAATCCGTCCTTTTCGGACAAGCCCCAAAGTCTGATTTCCCTTTTGGAGACAGTCTTCTATACACACCAGCCTACTTGGGATGACTGTCAGCAGCTCCTGCGGGTTCTTTTCACCACTGAGGAGCGTGATAAGATCATATTGGAAGCCAGGAAAAGGGTTATGGACCCCGACGGCTGCCCCTCAACTGATCCGGACCGCCGGAATCATGTTTTTCCCGAAAGTCGCCCTGGCCTCGGACCTAGCCAGGTTTCGCGTATCCCACCCCGAGGTCACACTCCTCCAGTATGTGGATGACCTGCTGCTGGCCGCTTCATCCGAGACGACCTGCCGAGATGCTACACTGCACCTCCTGCAGCTATTGGACAAGTCGGGCTATCGGGTTTCGGGTAAGAAAGCTCAGCTGTGCTTACAATCTGTTATCTATCTAGGATTCACCCTGCAGTCCGGACAACGGCTGCTTTCGCGGGAACGTGTGTCAGCTATCCTGGGCATGCCGGCCCCAGCAACCCGCCGCGGGCTCCGCGAATTTTTGGGAATGGCCGGGTACTGCCGACTGTGGATCTTAGGATTTGCGGAAATCGCTAAACCACTGTATGAGGCACTGTCAGGTGAGCCTGCCAAGTTCCTGTGGGGACCAAGGCAGGAGGAGGCTTTTAACAAACTGCGCAGAGCGTTAGCTAGCACCCCCGCTCTTGCCCTGCCAGACCTGACTAAGCCGTTCCGCCTCTATGTCTCAGAATCTCAGGCAGTGGCCAAGGGAGTGCTAACCCATCCTTTGGGGCCCTGGAATCGCCCAGTGGCCTATCTTTCCAAGCAGCTTGACTCGGTCGCTGCTGGGTGGCCTACATGTCTTCGAACTGTCGCGGCTGTCGCGACCCTGGTCAGGGAGGCAACAAAGCTGACCTTCGGCCAGCCCCTTGAGATTTCTGCATCTCACCACCTGGAGCAGTTGCTGCACACCCCTCCCACTCGGTGGATCTCTAATTCTCGTCTGACTCACTACCAGTCCCTCCTGTTGGATCCGAGCCCGCAGCTCCTCCTGGTACCAGGACTTGTATAACTGGTCCCCTTGGCTCACCACTCTACTCTCTGCTATAATGGGCCCCTTGGTTCTTCTCCTCCTAGGATTATTGGTCGCCCCTTGCATCATGAATTGTCTCTCCCGCTACATCCAGCAGCGTATACAGTCTCTGAAACTGTTTGTCCTACGCAAATCCTATACACCCCCGGATTTGGAAGAGTTAGCGCCCCTGGACTCTGTTGAGTCCTCTGTATAACTTGCTCTTGAAAAGGGGGGAATGTGATAGACCCTCCGTTAGGGAATCCAGGGAAGTCTCCACGCCCCGGGGCCTCTGGCTCAGCTTCCCCTAACGGCTGTTACAACACCCTGGGTGAAATCCTCAAGGGTGGGGTGCAACATCCTGTTCTGTAAATGACCTGATCTGTCTTCCCGGCACCCCACCGGACCCTGCTCCCTTCCCGGCACCCCACCGGACCCTGTTCCCTTCCCGGCACCCCACCGGACCCTG
>NW_020952390.1:0-1039 GCF_900497805.2 Vombatus ursinus
TTTCAGTGAGAGAAATATGTAATAATCCTCCTCAGATGAAAATATCTCAGGAGGTTAAATCACAAATAGAGAAAATCAAAACTGAAATGGCTGAGATCATTTAATTTCTTCAGTCCCTTATTTCTCTGCCATCCCACCCCAACACACGTGCGCACACACACCACCCACCTGAAAGCGGATTCATTGATGGATTCATGGTCACTACCAGGTATTTCAGGCAAATGCAGGAGGAACAAGTAAAATTCTTTTTTTTTCTTTTTTAAATGTACTTTTTTTTCTTGTCCTTATTTAGAGTAAATACAAGAGGAAGGCCAGAAGAGAGAAGTAAATGAAACTGCAGGAGTGTGACTCAGGAAAGCAGGTAACCTTTAACAGTGAGAAGTTCCATGGGGAGAGCCTATGGAGGTCTGGACCTTAAGGTTCATACAATGGGCCACTAGTTAGATGGGGAATGAGTGAGACTTATGTTGTGGGTCAAGTGGCCATTCAATAAAAATGATTGAGATTCAGATGGGGGCAGCCAGCCTTAGGCTCACATAGTTGTATGTTAAGGTTGTGATTTAAAAGAAAGTGAAGGGAGGTGCTATGGACTGCAAGTATAGGGTTAGGAAAACTTATGGGCTACAGCAGTGAGGAGGAGTCAAATGACTGTATCAGCAGCACCTTGGATAGTACCTGGCACATAACATATAGAAAAGCTTGCTGATTGATTTGAGTAATGGGATCATAATTTGCAAATTATATTGCATTTTACTGCTTTGCCATTTCTCATCCTCTTTCTCTCATATCTTTCTCCCTTGTTCTCTTCTGCTTCATGATCTTCCCCTCTTGACCTCTCCTATTCTTACTACTCTCTTCTATTTTTTTCTACCTTTCTGTCACCATTAACTGGCCATTATTTCATCAGGTAAATAATCCATGCTTTCTAATTCCTACAAGAACCTTACTTATGCCCAAAGAAATAACTAAGTTGTTTAGGTTTCTATCCCTAGTTTCTATCCCTGAAATAAAGCAAGTAGACAATGAATTGCTATTGTTC
>NW_020952391.1:0-1715 GCF_900497805.2 Vombatus ursinus
AGCCTCGAATAATAATAGCTGGTATTTCTAGAGTTATTTACTTGGGTGCTTCAATGGATCTTTGACCACATCAATACTGATATTCCTTCTAAATGGTGCAGATTGCAATTCATCCATGATCTCTTATCACAGGTAACTTCTTTTTTTTTTTTTTGCAAGTGGCAGAGCTAGATTTGTGATTTTATTAGGTATGGAAAGTTCCCAGTGTAGAAATTACCTCCACTAATGAAGATTGGCAACTCATAATTAAATTGTATTCTAAGAAAGTTGCCTAGGGTAGTGAGAGTTTGTGACTGGCCTCTGATTACACAGCCAATGATGCATCAGACATGGGACTTGAACTCAGGTGTCCTTACTTACAGGCTTCTATCTGATGAGGTTTAGGGGTTCAGGGGTGCTGGGACCCCGAGATCATGACACATGGGTCCTGCCCGAAAGAATTCAAACTAAGCCTTCTTTCAGCCAAAGATAAGCTTTATTAAAGATCCGCCATATTAGCTAGACTCAAGGAATCTGAGGATCTGTGAGCTATTGGCTAGATTGTAAAAATCTGAGCAGTGGCTAGATTATAAAAGTCTGAGCACCTTAATGGAGACAAGATGGACTTTATATACGGGAAGACTATGGGAGGGATCTAGGAGTGGCCAAGTAGTCTATGAGGTAATACAACTCCAGGGGTGGCCAAGGGAGAATGGAGCCTAGATAGCATTAAGGGTGAGAAGTGGCGGGGGAGGGGGTAGGGGGGACATAGGGAGGTCTAGGCTAGGTTAAGGGTAACAGAGAATTGGGAGATTGGGTGTAGCCACAAAGAAAGGCCATTTGAATTATAGCCTCAGGGAAACTCCAGAGATTTGGCCATGTGGGAAAGTCCAGGGTTTTTCCTTTTTGGGGTCTAGATCCCATGCTCATCATATCCACTTCATGAAGTTAGAAGATACTCCAACCTTCTTTTCTGGCCATACACTTTCTTAATAATACCTTTTATACTAATTCTCTTGTGAAATTCTTGCATGACAATGTTGCAGATGACTCACACTCAACATACACTGCGCATTGTCTCTTGGGTGACCCCCAACTTTAATTCTTCAGAGCCTGTGGCATTTTAAGATTGTATCTCAGCTCAGATTCTTACAATCTAGCCACTGCTCAGATTCTTAAAATCTAGCCGCTGCTCACATTCTTACAATCTAGCCAACAGCTTGCAGGTGCTCAGATTCCTTAAGAGTCTGACCAATATGGTGGATCTTCAATAAACCTTATCTTTGACTGAAAAAAAAAAAAAAAGATTTTATCTCCAAAAAAATATTGATGTTAAAAGGATGGGTCTTTGTTTCAAGCTCTGGGCCACTAAAAGTTTTACATAATTTCCCAAAGGCAATCTAATCTTCTCCCTTCTTCCTGGTCAATGAGGAGGTAAAGCTCATCAGCCTAGATGAGATCCATAATCAATCAAGAGTTCATTCCAACACTAGAGAAATAACCAAGTGATTAAACAAAGCTCGTTGTAGAGAATGGGTCCATCAATAAATATTTTGGACATGTATATGGTCTTCAAAGTTTTCAAAACACTTGATATGTTGATTGGTGCAGTACCCGAATTCAAATATAGCCTCAGAAATCTGTTTCACCCTTGGCAAGACACTTAGCCTTTGTCTCAGGTTTCTGAACTGTAAAATGGGTATAATAATAGCACCTATGTTCCAAGGTTGTCGTGC
>NW_020952392.1:0-1282 GCF_900497805.2 Vombatus ursinus
ATGTTCAGACTCCTTAAGAGTCTGCCCAATATGATGGATGTTCTAATAAACCTTGTCTTTGGCTGAAAGAAGGCTTGGGTCGAATTCTTTCAGGCAGGACCCGTATGTTGTGATTTTGGGGTCCCAGCACCACTGAACCCCTAAACTGCATCACAAGTCTATAGAAATCTGTAATGATTGGCTTTTTGTACCAGGACAAGTTTGAGATGTAAATCCTGGAAAAGTTTTTCCTAAGCTGTGATTAGTTGAGGTAAAAGCTCATAGGATTTTATTTTGAGTTGTCTGATGGGTCATAATCCATTGATAATCAATAATCTACCATCGGAGAGAAATGCCACAAGCTACTCAGAGAAGGTGATACTGGTGAGAAGTCAGCATTGGGAAAAGGTGAGAGAATTTTGGCCTCAGTCTAAGATGGGATCCTTCTGGCTCAGTTTCCCCCATTATGTTCCTTTGAAAGGGAATGTTACCTACCTGGCTATTCCTGAGTCTGGCTATGAGGTGGATTTGATACTGCATGGTTGGAAAGCTGAATTGTCTGAATCCAAACAGAGCTAAGGATGTTTTATCCTCTCAAAGTTGGGCCCTAAATCTGGGCCCTGCAGTTTTTTCTGTCAGATTTATGTCTTGCAAACTATAGGCCATTCATCTACAGTTGGTAGCAAACAGCGAGTACCAATCAATGTCCCCACATTGTTCCCTGGATGCATCCTGTGCTCTGTTCCAGTCAACTTCCTCTTTGGGACCCCCTCAAAGCAGGGACAGCTCTACCCCCCTTGCCAGCAGGAAGCAGTTTCAGAAGCTGAGACTTAGCCCCTTACTCCAAAAGAATTTGGGTCCCATTTGTTTGAGGGGGGAATGATGGGGTTGGGATCTATACCCCAGAAAGGAAAAACCGTGGACTTTCCCACATGGCCAAATCTCTGGCGTTTGCCTGAGGCTATAATCCCATCAACTGGCCTTTCATTATGGCTACACCCAATCTCCCCTCCATTGTCTTCCGACCATTTCCCACCCTTAATCCTAGCTAGGCTCCATTCTCCCTTGGCCATGAGGTCCAGGTCCCAGGAGTTCTGTTCACCCCAGCTTACTGGCCACTCCTAGGTCCCTCCCACAGGCTTTCTGTATATAAGGTCCATCTTGTTTCCATTAAGATGCTCAGATTCTTATAATCTAGCCACTGCTCAGATTCTTAAAATCCAGCCACTGGTCAGATTCTTATAATCTAGCCAATAGCTTACTAATGTTCAGACTCCTTAAGAGTCTGCCCAATATGATGGAT
>NW_020952393.1:0-2463 GCF_900497805.2 Vombatus ursinus
TCAGTTTTGAAGAGGACCAATGACATCACAGGGCAATGTCTTGACTTGCACATAAATCAGATTTGAGGTAGAGTTGCACAAAGTTGTCAGTCTCACTCTCTCTTCCACAGTCATCAAAGTCCAGTGTCAAGACAAAAGATAAATCTATTGAAGATGGCCCTGGATGCAGTGGATGTATGGGGTGATCAGGAGGGACTAGCACTTACGGTGTGAGGGCTTGTTGAGCCCTTGCCAGGCTTGCTCATCCACCTTTGATGTCCACCTACCACCATATTATATATACACATTATATAGAAGCATCACAAATATATTATATGTAATTATATATATACATGCATACATATATGCAAATATATAAGGATAGATATAGATCTCTATAGAGGTGAATATCTATATTTTTATAAAGATGAATCTGTATCTATGTTATAGATATAGATATAGTTGCTGACATATTTTTTCTTCCAACATAAATTAAGATCCTTGAGGTCTGTGATAATCTATATTTTATCCTTATATCCACTGTGTGTATTGAAATTTATATATGCATATATGTACACATGTATATTGTGCACACGTGCACAGTCATGCATTTATGGAGCTCATATATGTTTACATATGTATAGTATGTGTGCTAATATATAGGTACATGCATTGTAATACATACACATATGGGTAATACCTATATACGTCTATGCAATGCACATATCTACATATTTATGTATATAAACATTCACATATATATGCATGTGCATAATAATATATATATACAAATATGTGTATAAGCACACACAAGATAACTTGGATTGGGGGAAGGAAGAACTAGGAGCTGGTAATGTCTAGACCAGGGGTGGGGAACCTGTGGCCTTGAGGCCACATGTGGCCCTCTAAGTCCTCAAGTGTGGTAACTTGACTAAATCCAAATTTCACAGAACAAATCCCTTTAATAAAAAGATTTGTTCTGTAAAACTTTGACTCAGTCAAAAGGCCGCACAGAAGAACCTAGAGGGCCACATGTGGCCTCGAGGCCACAGGTTCCCCACCCTGGTCTAGGTACTCTTAATGAGGAAGGATGGCAAAAAGGATCTTCAGAAGTAGAACATGGTTTATTTTGTTTAGAATGGATATTTCAAGCAATGGCATACTTGGAGGTAAGTAAAAATAGTGGGACATATCTATTTGAAAATGTCCCACAGTCTTTGGGGATAGGTCCACGTGTCTGAATTGAGAAGGATTAGGAAATGATTAAAGGCCTCAAGTATAACAAAATATTAGCTTTTGAGCACAGATGGTTTATCTGAAGGGATGACTATAAAAGAGAGGACAACAAAAGGAATAAAAAGGATAGAAAGAGGAGATTAAGGCTGTGGCAATATTGCTTTGTTTTATTTTGCTTTATTTTTGTTTTCCTCTGTACCAGGTTTCTGATTTTGTTGATATAGGGAACTCCTAGTGAACACTTCCCTTATTGCAATTCAGATAGCAAATACTCTGCATCTTATGATCTTTGAGAATTGTCTTGGAGCATTAAGGATTTAAGTGACTTTTCCAGTTCCTGATGGCACATAGAAAAAATCTGTATGTCAGAGGGAGGATTTGAACTGAAGTCTTTATGACTTCCAAGCGAGTTTTCTATTCACTAAGTCATATTGCCTCTTGAACAAAATTATCTCACTACCAAACAAACAGACAAACAGACACAAGATTAGAAAATATCATCCTTAACTACTTTTTTTGTTGGTCTTTAGAGACTTGCAAATCTAGGCCCTTGACAGAAACAGACACTGCAGCAGCTTGCAATGGATTAATCTATCTCTGCCCAGGAACCAAAAAGATACAAGCAACAGTGAACAAAGAGGCACAAAAAAAGGGAAAGTGAAAAGTCTCTTCTGTGAACTATATCCCTATCTCTAAGATATGAGCATTTAGATACATTATCAGCTCACATTATCCTATGTCACACACATCCATCATGTTTTTCTCAGGGCAAATTGCAGGTATGAGAATTTCAATATCTCAAGGGTGGAGTCTTAAGGTATATAAAGTGCATGTTATCTAATCTGAGCATTTCTTTCAAAGTTGCCTCACTACCATTAGAGGTGTCTTAGCAAAAGCTCAGCAGAGGCATCTCTCTCAGCGAGCTTTTTGCTGTGGAAAAGTATAGAAGAAGTCTAGGGAAACATGGTGATGAGAGCTTAAAATCTCTAGTTTGAAAGTGCTAGTTTTTTTGTTTTTGTTTTTGTTTTTTCATGGAGAGAGGGAGCATTCCAGAGGTTGCGTTACTATGAGAAGGGAAAAGTTCTAGTAATTGATCAATCAGCTAGGTTTTATAAAGTGCCTACTATGTGCCAGGCACTGAGGGAACTGGAGATATAAAGATAAAATTTAATGTCACAACCCTAGAGGACCCTGTATTATATTGACGGAGAAAATACACCTGCTAGTTCAAATACATACACATACGTG
>NW_020952394.1:0-8754 GCF_900497805.2 Vombatus ursinus
TTTGTTTTGTTTTTCATTTTTTGTTTTTGTTTTTCTGTTTTTTTTTTTTAGGCTAGGCAATGAGTTTAAGTGATTTGCACAGGATCACACAGCTCATATGTATTATGTGTCTGAGGCTGGATTTGAACTCAGGTCCTCCTGAATCCAGGACCAGTGCTCTATCTACTGTGCCACCTAGCTGCTCCCCTAAAGAGGTTTTTAAAAAGGGAAAAAGACTTATTTGTACAAAAATATTTATAACAGCTCTTTTGGTGGTGGGATAGAACTGGATATAGATAGGATGCCCATCAATTGGGGAATGGCTGAACAAGCTGTGCCATATTATTTTAATGTAATGTTGTTGTGCTTTAAGAAATGATGAACAGCACCATTTCAGAGCAACTGAGAAAGACTTAAACAAACTGATGCAAAGTGAACTGAGTAGAACCAGGAGAACATTGTGCACTGAAATAGCGGCCTTATATAATTATCAGTTTTGAATGACTTAGCTATTCTCAGAAATACAGTGATCCAAGATAATTCCAAAGGAATTTATATACTCACCAATCTATCTAGACTGTCATGAATATACATATCTGTGCATCTATCTATCTATCTATCTGTCTGTCTATCATTTATCTATTTCTCTCTATCTAAGACTGAGTTTTTTCCTTCTTTCTTTGATGTTTTTGGAGAAAAGGGATAGTAATGCATTCACGGAGTCAAAGAATACTTACCATTCTTTTTCTTGTTTTTGAGTTTTGCTCAGAATTCCAGTTTTTTTTCCAGAATGTCTAAATTAGGTTATAGCTCCACCAATAGAATACTGATGTACTTGTTTTCCACAGTCCTTTCATCATATGTCATTTGCTTTTTTTAAAATAAAAATTAAAAGAAAAATAAAACCCTCAATTTTATTTTTTTTCTTTTTATTCTATAATTCCTTCCATGATCACCTGCATGTGAGTCCCAATTTGTCATTCTGGGCTGTGAAAATGATCCACTATTTTTTTTAATTTACATTTTCTGATCACTACTTTATTTGGAACTTGTTTCTTTCTTGATTTACTGCTTGGGAGAGGTGGGTTGTGTAGCTTGTTCCCACACTGCCATCTTTGTCAGTCCTTCCACCTAATACCAATTATGGTGGCATCAAAATTATTTTTCTATTTCCTTATTAGGTGAAGGAAGTATAGATTTTAAACTCAAAAAATAGAACATTTAAAGGAGAAATGATCATTATTTGAATTTATTTAATGATATGCCATTACTCTTTTGGTACTCCAGTGGGAAAAAAAAAGCCAAGGAGAATTATGTAGGAAGTGTAAAGAGGAAGCTGTAGGCACAATGTAAAGAAAACTGTTGTTATTAGTAGTGTTATTCATTGGAGTCATGTACAGGCTTTTCTGAGGTATAGATTTTAAGCTCACTGGAGTGTTTTAAACTAAACTTAGAGGGATATTAATTCAAGCACAGTTTGGACCAGAGAGGGTCAGTAATTTGGCCCAATTCTGAGATTTTAAATTTACGTTTTTCAAGTGCATAAAAAAAATACTCTCAGAAACACTAGTGAACATACATATGCTACTTCCTTCTGGATATTTTTTTAAATGTATCAAAGAGTTACAATGCTCACCATTAACATTGTATAACTTGCTAGACTCTTCTAAATGAACAAGCATACTACTTAAGTGCAATCCTTTTTTATAGTTTCTTTATATTTTAACCTTTTTTTAAAATTTTTTAGGCAATTGGGGTTAAGTGACTTGCCCAGGGTCACACAGCTAATAAGTGTCAAGTGTTTGGTCTGAGGCTGGATTTGAACTCAGGTCCTCCTGACTTCAGGGCCAGTGTTTATCCACTGCACCACCTAGCTGCCCCCTAGTTTCTTGATATTTTGAAACACATGAAAACATAGTTCAACAGTGGTTAAGCTTACATGACCAAATTATCAGAAGAAGGTTGTGACCTTTAAAGAATTAATATCTAAAAGAAGATAGTGATCAAGTTTCCCAAGTTGGTATAATTTATGCAAAGAAAAATTACTCCAAAAATTGAATTAGGTAATAACTATAATCTGTGTTCTAACACCTCATAGTCATGTGCTCACATTATTCTATTACATTCCTAGGTTTGGTTTTAAAAAAGTAAACATTTATCTAATTTCTCTGAATATAGTTTTTTTGAAAGTTAATGTATAGGTTCCTAAAAATGTGGTGTCAGTGTCTTTTTTCATGTATATGCACTCAAGGGAGAAAATGTTGATAAGTATGGGTCAATTTTTTTTAATCACACAGAAATTGGAGAATGCAACTATAATTTGGCATGTCAATAGTTAATAATTCACATAATTATCCTTTATCTTCCTTATTTAATGTAGATCATGAGAGTCCTTAAAATTTAATTTCACCCTCTGGTTCCTCTTCAAATAGGAATTAAACATTGCTTTGCCAGTTGGACAAAATTCTGAAATTATAAAGAAGTTCCTTATTTCCACTGATGTCCTTCCTAAGATTACGAGTATCATCTTGTGCTTTGTATTCAACTCCACAAGGAAAATACACTTGGGAGTTCCTCCCCTACAAACTACTTTAGTGGCACAGTCTGAACAACTCTCAGTAACATCTGAATGTTAAATCAAGGATGTGTTTCATTTCTATGATATAAACATAGCCCCTTTCTGCATTTCCCATTGTGAGGGGTGGCAAAATGCCACATGGCCAACATTTTTTTCTCTTCAAGAGCTACATTTCCTATTATATCTCTTATTTAGAATATCGATTTTTTTCCTGAAATCTAAAAAAAAGTGTATATTCTTTGTAAAACTCTCAAACCTGGTACTTTCCAAGAAATATATCTTCTCTGTCTAGAAATACACATATCAAAGTCATATTGCATAGCAAATTCTTCCTCATCTAAGGGGTTAAGTGGTCAAGAATGACCTTGTTTCTGAACTCCCCTTTTAGGTCATGTATCTAAGTCCATGTAACTCATGTGTGTTCATACATTATGACCACTAGTGATGCTTACTGCTACCTTGTGTGACAGGAAAGCCCTCTCAGATCTCTGATTTATTTTAATAAAGGGGAAAATCAATATGGGAGGCAACAAGGAACTCCGTTCTCTAGCCTTTTAGATATGAATGAGAATATACAGCTATAAAGGTCTTCTACTCCAATGCAATCAATTGTGGCTATGGGAAGGGACACAACACCTTATATAACCTTCTTTAATTCAATCTTTCAAGAAGAAGCATGTACGGGGTAGCTAGGTGGCACAGTGGATATAGCACCAGCCCAGAAGTCAGAAGGACCTGAGTTCAAATCCAGCCTCAGACCAAATATTTGACATTTACTATATGTGTGACCCTGGACAAGTCACTTAACCCCGATTGCCAAAAACAAAACATGTAAAGCAAAAGGTAATGGCAATTTAACAACAACATTAATAGTAATAATAATTCCTAAATGGTTGTGTGTGAGTGTTTGTCTATTGCTGCTTTTCTAGGCCAACATCCTTCCTGAGAGCATACCTTATCCCAAGAGTCAAAGCCAAGTTGCAGTTAGTGGACTGCTCTTGCAACTGAGAATCAACAGAGATATTTTCTGCTTAGCTATATGCTAATTGGCATGTTTGTATTATATTTAGGGTAAGGTCAGGACCATGAAAGGTCTTAATAAAAGTTCACAACTTAAATTTCATTAGGAATCTCACTAGTTAACTGCACGTTTTCACAGTTAAGTATTTCATCTTCCAATAAATCAATTTTGGTTTCCTTTGCATGTCATTGCGCACACCCTATATTTTACACAATTTCCTATCAAACTGGGCAGACTCTAGTATTGGGAACTTGACTAGGTGTAGAAGTTTATTGAATCAAATGATCAAATATTTGGATTTGGAAAAGACGGACGCTATTTTTTTAACTTTTTGAGTATCTTTCCAAATATTTGCATGTTTGCAGCCTTGTTCATAATGTACATCATTTGGACATCCCCAAAATAAAATTTCCAATGTCCTATATGAAACAAAATTTCCAAAATATATTGTAATAGGAGTTTAGACTATCCCACAACCTAAAATGTACATATTCACCAAAGAAATACAGAAAGTATCTTAAAACACAAGTTTACCAAATTTAATGTTTGGTAATGAGGAAGCTGGTTGGCATAGTGAATAGATGCCTGGGAGGCAGGAAGATATCTATGTATATCTGTATAGGTATCTCTACATGTATAGGTATCTCTGTATGTATATATATAACATATGCATGTATATATGTATTTGCATATATGTATATTCACATATACATATATTTACACTTGTATATGTGCATATACATGTATGTGCATATTTTCAATATGTGATAACTCAGCTGAGAAACATAATGAATATACATTCAGTATGAATAATGTTATAAGGACCCCAGACTTAATTCAGAATTCAGCCTGAGACTAGGCTCACTGAATCTCCCAAACAAGAGTTAGCTGAATAGTAATGAAATCACTGTTTGTGGAGTGAAAGAAGAGATACCTTTATTGTTGATTCTGGTGAGAAGCAGGTGCATGCTTCCTCAGGGGACAAACACACACACACACACACACACACACACACACACACACACACACAGAAGTGGAACAAAGGATTGTATAGGATTATTTGGCTTTGACCCCATCTTGTTCCACCCTTCTTTTCATCCATTGTTCAGGATGTTTCTCATCCAGTACCACTCTTTACATGTCACTCCTTGATGTGTTTTCCCTCTCTTGTCATGCAATGCATGTATGAAAATGGAAGCTGTCTCATCCCATGAGGTGTGTAAGTTAATATGCATGAGGCTATTTAAGCATGAGTGTTAGTGAAAAGTCAGTGATCCTCCCTGAACCCTGACCAGTTTGAGTCAGTTTCATTCTGGACCCCCTTGAAGATGAACTTACAAAATTCTTCCAGCTATATGATTGGCTAAGGTCATTGTGCCCTTCCTCCCCTCATCCTGATTTGCACATTCCTTCACGTCCTATGTAACATCTGTCTTTGCAATATTTGTTGTTCCTATAGTGTCTGTGGAAACCAAACTCTTAACATTTCTCCCAAATAAGAAATATGAAAACATCCATGAAAAAAGAGGTTGCTTGGGCAACTTGCAAAAACATCTTCCTTCAGGATCATCTTTAGCTGTTACTCTTTAGTTTTGCTGACTTAAGCCTTGAAAAGTCAAAGAGACCCCAGATTTGTTTGAAAAATTAAATCTTCTCATATGAATCTCCAAAATTTAAGGCAGTGTCCATTAAAGAAAATTCAAATTTAATATCAATTAGGAGGCAAATGTGCATTATAAGTCTTGCCTAAATGAAGCTCATAAATTAATCAAGCATTGTGCTGGTGATGCTTGACAATAATTGATACTATTCAAGTGGAAAGATGGAAAATTGTGAAAATGCTAAGCCAAACCTGGCAGTTATAGTGTTCCATCTTGGTAAATGGAAGTGATGAGAAAATATCAAATTCTCTGTGGTTATAAGAGAACAAGCAAAATCCATGCTGCCACTTTTTCATTTCTCTGGCTGATGGCCAAATTATTGACTACAAATCATAAAAAAAACCAAAATAGCAATGCAATGCATTTTGCAACTATTGAAGAGGTCAGTTAAACCTAGCAAACATTTAAAATATGACAAGTTTTTAAATTTTCAAATAAGGTTTATTAATATAAAGTGAATGATTTTAAGCACTTGTATAGTTTGTTTAATAATTATCTCCAGATAGCCTCAGTTTTTAATAGGTTGCAATTAGTACTTGATTTTATTATGGATTATTCAGGTAATAATATTGGTTTCCTAACTCATATGGAGTGAAGTCAATTACCTAATGTCAGAATTTTAAATACAGAATATATTTGACATCAGTTGACATAGACACAATTTCAACAATTCTAGGAAAAGGAAAAATATATTCCTCAGACTTTTACTAAAAATGGCAGAGGGTTGGAAGGCAAGAGGATCAGAATTAGATTTCCATAAGTAATGCAAAAAAATGGAAAAGAAATTTGGCTTACTAAACTCAACTATTCACTTTATCATCATATTCATCTAGGTAATAATTTTCTCAATGTCACAATGACATTCTTCTTTCTCAGGCTGCAGATAATGGGGTTAACTAATGGGATCATAGTTGTATACAAAAGAGAAAGCACCCTCTCAGTTGCTGCTGAATGACTGGTCTTTGTAAATGTGTCATGATTGCAGTTACAAAGAAAAAACTGACAACTGTGAGGTGGGAGGAACATGTTGAGAAAGCTTTAGACCTTCCTGTAGCTGAAGGTAATTTCAAGATAGTACTGATGATTCTGATGTAGGAATTGAATATTAATATAAGGGAATTATACCAAAAAGCACAACATCAGCATAGACAGAAAGTCCATTCATACATGTGTCTCCACAGGCCACCTGAAGGACTGGGTAAATATCACAAAACACCTGATTGAGCTCTGTAAAATCACAGAAAGACAAAGAGAAAATCTGATAGGTCAGTCCTATCACACTTGGGATTCCAAGGATCCAGGAACCAACCACAAGTCCAACACATACATTGTGTTTCATGATGAGAAAATAGTACAGAGATTTATAGATGGCCACATGATGGTCATATGCCATCACAGCTAGAAGGAAACATCCTGTGATTCCAAGAATAAGAAAAAGGCAAAGCTGTGTAGCACAGGCCTATGGAGAAATATTCCTATTGTGGGACCAGAGGTCTGTCAGCATTCTGGGAACAGTGACTGATGCATAACATGTTTCCAAAAAAGAAAAAAATTCTGAGGAAATAATACATAGGTGTTTGGAGAGATGGATCTCTTTTGGTTATTAGAATGATGCGGCCATTTCCTAACAGGATACTCAAATAGATGACTAAGAAAATTCCAAATAGTAACCCTTGTAGGTTGGGAAGATCAGAAAATCCAAGGCGAATAAACTCTACCACCAAAGTGACATTTGCTCCTTCCATTTTGTTTAATATATCTCATTGAAGAACTAGTCAATTCAAGATAGGAAAGTCAGTTTCATTCACTGACACTTGTTCTTTTTTTTTTTTTTGGTAAAATGAGGATGTTTAATCACATGATTTTTAAGTCTTGTAGATCTAACATTCCACATTTAATGTTACCCTTGGTCTCCAGTGTTAAGTATTTTAAGCTCTTCTCCAGCTCTGTTATCCTATGTTTTAAGTGTAGCAACTTAGAGGCAAACTTTCTTCTTCCAATTTATAGGAAACATTCCCCAGAGAGCACATTCTCCCACATTGTACTTTATTTGCACCATTAGAAAATATATTAAATTAATAGTCCTTTATGAGGTGTTTAACTTTCAGCCAGAAGATTAAATGAGCTCTAAAGGTGTTTATTAAAATGACCTATTAACACATTTTGCACAAAATACTTTCCCCATTAACCTGGGGCATGTGATCCCTCAAATACACTAATCACCACTGAAATAAGTGTACATAAAAGGAGGTAGAAGGACTGAAATATACACACATACATAGAAAATATATGTGATTATGGAGTACATCAAGAGGGGATATTTATAATTCTAATGCACCAAGGCTGATGACGACCTTGCATGGTCCCACTGGCCTTGGTTTTCTGGTCTTCTCCAGATACCACTCCATTCCTAATTGTTGTGTATGGCTTGTCTATAGTAACCACCAGCTCCAAAGACTAGTTAAACTGAAATTGTCAGTGATGTTAAGATATATAGATGTTCTTTCATCTTTAGTCCAGAGACAATTCTCCTTGACAGAAAAAGAAAATAGAAACAAATAAGCATGGATGAGCAATGCAATCTCTTTGTTGTGGTAACATATTCTTATCCACTTATATCATCAGTTCCATATATAGTCCTTCCTAATCTCCTTTTAATATTATTTATTTAGTTCAATTTTATTGTCTTTGCCTTATAGAGCAGGTTAAGATCACTCTAAATTTTAGCACATTGCATAGTATCCATGTAGAATCATGTCCTCACTGTGTATTTGTCTTTTATTAAATTAAAACAATATATTTTTATCTTGTTTGGATATTGAGTACCTATGTGTCCAAACAACAATTTAATCAAGTCAGAGTCACAGATTTTTAGCATCAGAAAGAATCTCAATAGCCATTCAATGCAGTTGAAGCTAGATAGAATTTGCACCACAGCATTGTAAACAAGAGTCCATCTAGCCACTGATTATGGATTACTAATAAAGGCAATGGATAGAACACTAGACCTAGACCTGGAGTCTAGAATTCTTGAGTCCAAATCTGGCTACAAACATTAACTTTGTGACTCTGTGAGGAATGCTAACAGTTTGGTTCCCACAGAATTGATAAGAAAACAGGACAGGGGGATATTAGGTTAGTGATTAATTTATTTCTTGGTTTATTGGTTTACACAAATATGTAAACAAGATAAGGAATTGAATGGGATAATATAGCATGAAGCACTCTCAGGGGAATGAACCAACCCCAACCTCAGTTACTTTTCATACTTATGACTGTTGTGAAACTGCACCCGGATGCCTTGCAGCTCATTCTGGCTTATCCGGATGTTCCACATGGCTAAACCAGATGTTCTGGTTGTGTAAAGATACCATTCCCCTCTAACTTGTTTTGAACTTCCTTCTTTAGAATTTAGAATTCCACAAATAGATTGTGCCCCTAATATACCCAGCCAATGGGTTGAGGGGTAGGGGGTTAGGGCTTGTACATTGCAGATAGGGTCTGTATATTCTGCT
>NW_020952395.1:0-4204 GCF_900497805.2 Vombatus ursinus
ACACACACACACACACACACACACACACACACACACACACACACACATACAGAAGCAGAACAAAGGATTGCATAGGATTATTTGGCTTTGACCCCATCTTGTCCCACCCTTCCTTTCATCCATTGTTCAGGATGTTTCTCATCCTGTACCACCCTTGACATGTCACTTCTTGATGTGTTTTCTCTCCCTTGTCATGCGATGCATGTATGAAAATGGAAGCTGTCTCATCCCATGAGGTGTGTAAGTTAATATGCATGAGGCTAATTGAGCATGAGTATTAGTGAAAAGTCAGTGATCCTCCCTGAACCCTGACCAGTTTGATCCAGTTTCAGTCTGGGCCCCCTTCAAGAGGAACTTACAGAATTCTTCCAGCTATATGATTGGCTAAAGTCATTGTGCCCTTCCTCCCTTCATCCTCATTTGCACATTCCTGCACATCCTATGTAACATCTGTCTTTGCAATATTTGTTGTTCCTATAGAGTCTGTGGAAACCAAACTGTTAATATTTCTCCCAAATAAGAAATATGAAAATATCCATGAAAGAAGAGTTTGCTTGGGCAACTTGCACAAACATCTTCCTTCAGGATCATCTTTAGCTGTTACTCTTTAGTTTTGCTGACTTAAGCCTTGAAAAGTCAAAGAGACCCCAGATTTGTTTGAAAAATTAAATCTTCTCATATGAATCTCCAAAATTTAAGGTAGTATTCATTAAAGAAAATTCAAATTTAACATCAATTAGAAGGCAAATGCTAATTATAAGTCTTGCCTAAATGAAGATCATAAATTAATCAAGCATTGTGCTGGTGATACTTGACAATACTTGATACTATTCAAGTGGAAGGATGGAAAATTGTGAAAGTGCTAAGCCAAACCTGGCAGTTATACTGTTCCATCTTGGTAAATGGAAGTGATGAGAAAATATCATATTCTCTGTGGTTCTAAGGGAACAAGCAAAATCCAGTCTGTCACTTTTTCATTTCTCTGGCTGACAGCCAAATTATTGACTACAAATCATAAAAAAAACCCAAAACAATAGCAATGCAATGCATTTGACAAGAATTGAAGAGGTCAGTTAAAACTAGCAAACATTTAAAATATGACAAGTTTTTTAATTTTCAAATAACATTTATTAATATAAAGTGAATGATTTTAAGCACTTGTCTAGATTGTTTAATAATTATCTCCAGATATCCTCAGTTTTGAATAGGTTGCAAATAGTACTTGATTTTATTATGTATTATTCAGGTAATAACATTGGTTTCCTAACTCATATGGAGTGAAGTCAATTACCTAATGTCACAATTTTAAATACAGAATATATCTGACATCTGTTGACATAGACACAATTTCAACAATTCTAGGAAAAGGAAAAATATATTCCTCAGACTTTTACTAAAAATGACAGAGGGTTGGAAGGCTAGAGGATCAGAAGTAGATTTCTATAAGTAATGCAAAAAATGGAAAAGAAATTTGGCTTACTAAACTCAACTATTCACTTTATCATCATATTCACATAGGTAATAATTTTCTCAATGCCACAATGACATTCTTCTTTCTCAGGCTGCAGATAACGGGGTTAACTACTGGGGTCATAGTTGTATACAAAAGAGAAAGCACCCTTTCAGATGCTGCTGAATGACTGGTCTTTGTTTGCAAATGTGTCATGATTGTAGTTACAAAGAATAAACTGACAACTGTGAGGTGGGAGGAACATGTTGAGAAAGCTTTATACCTTCCTGTAGCTGAAGGTAATTTCAAGATAGTACTGATGATTCTGATATAGGAATTGAATATTAATATAAGAGAATTATACCAAAAAGTACAACGTCAGCATAGACAGAAAGTCCATTCATAGATGTGTCTCCACAGGCCACCTGAAAGACTGGGTAACTATCACAAAACACCCTGATTGAGCTCTGTAGAATCACAGAAAGACAAAGAGAAAATCTGATAGGTCAGTCCTATCACACTCAGGATTCCAAGGATCCAGGAACCAACCACAAGTCCAACACATACATTGTATTTCATGATGAGAAAATAGTACAGAGATTTATAGATGGCCACATGACGGTCATATGCCATCACAGCTAGAAGGAAACATCCTGTGTTTCCAAGAATAAGAAAAAGGCAAAGCTGTGTAGCACAGGCCTATGGAGAAATATTCCTATTGTGGGACCAGAGGTCTGTCAGCATTCTGGGAACAGTGACTGATGCATAACATGTTTCCAAAAAAGAAAAAATTTCTGAGGAAATAATACATAGGTGTTTGGAGAGGTGGATCTCTTTTGGTTATTAGAATGATGCGGCCATTTCCTAACAGGATACTCAAATAGATGACTAAGAAAATTCCAAATAGTAACCCTTGTAGGTTGGGAAGATCAGAAAATCCAAGGCAAATAAACTCTACCACCAAAGTGACATTTGCTCCTTCCATTTTGTTTAATATATCTCATTGAAGAACTAGTCAATTCAAGATAGGAAAGTCAGTTTCATTCACTGACACTTGTTCTTTTTTTTTTTTTTGGTAAAATGAGGATGTTTAATCACATGATTTTTAAGTCTTGTAGATCTAACATTCCACATTTAATGCTACCCTTGGTCTCCAGTGTTAAGTATTTTAAGCTCTTCTCCAGCTCTGTTATCCTATGTTTTAAGTGTAGCAACTTAGAGGCAAGCTCTCTTCTTCCAATTTATAGGAAACATTCCCCAGAGAGCACATTCTCCCACATTGTACTTTATTTGCACCATTAGAAAATATATTAAATTAATAGTCCTTTATGAGGTGTTTAACTTTCAGCCAGAAGATTAAATGAGCTCTAAAGGTGTTTATTAAAATGACCTATTAACACATTTTGCACAAAATACTTTCCCCATTAACCTGGGGCATGTGATCCCTCAAATACACTAATCACCACTGGAATAAGTGTACATAAAAGGAGGTAGAAGGACTGAAATATATACACATACATAGAAAATATATGTGATTATGGAGTACATCAAGAGGGGATATTTATAATTCTAATGCACCAAGGCTGATGACGACCTTGCACTGGTCCCACTGGCCTTGGTGTTATGGTCTTCTCCAGATACCACTCCATTCCTCATTGTTGTGTGTGGCTTGTCTATAGTAACCACCAGCTCCAAAGACTAGTTAAACTGAAATTGTCAGTGATGTTAAGATATATAGATGTTCTTTCATCTTTGTCCAGAGACAATTCTCCTTGACAGAAAAAGAAAATAGAAACAAATAAGCATGGATGAGCAATGCAATCTCTTTGTTGTGGTAACATATTCTTATCCACTTATATCATCAGTTCCATATATAGTCCTTCCTAATCTCCTTTTAATATTATTTATTTAGTTCAATTTTATTGTCTTTGCCTTATAGAGCAGGTTAAGATCACTCTAAATTTTAGCACATTGCATAGTATCCATGTAGAATCATGTCCTCATTGTGTATTTGTCTTTTATTAAATTAAAAAAATATATTTTTATCTTGTTTGGATATTGAGTACCTATGTGTCCAAACAACAATTTAATCAAGTCAGAGTCACAGATTTTTAGCGTCAGAAAGAATCTCAATAACCATCCAATACAGTTGAAGCTAGATAGAATTTGCACCACAGCATCGTAAACAAGAGTCCATCTAGCCACTGATTATGGATTACTAATGAAGGCAATAGATAGAACACTAGACCTAGACCTGGAGTCTAGAATTCTTGAGTCCAAATCTGGCTACAGACATTAACTTTGTGACTCTGTGAGGAATGCTAACAGTTTGGTTCCCACAGAATTGATAAGAAAACAGGACAGGGGGATATTAGGTTAGTGATTAATTTATTTCTTGGTTTATTGGTTTACACAAATATGTAAACAAGATAAGGAATTGAATGGGATAATATAGCATGAAGCACTCTCAGGGGAATGAACCAACCCCAACCTCAGTTACTTTTCATACTTATGACTGTTGCGAAACTGCACCCGGATGCCTTGCAGCTCATTCTGGCTTATCCGGATGTTCCACATGGCTAAACCAGATGTTCTGGTTGTGTAAAGATACCATTCCCCTCTAACTTGTTTTGAACTTTCTTCTTTAGAATTTAGAATTCCACGAATAGATTGTGCCCCTAATATACCCAGCCAATGGGTTGAGGAAAGGGGGTTAGGGCTTGTACATTGCAGATAGGGTCTGTATATTCTGCT
>NW_020952396.1:0-4655 GCF_900497805.2 Vombatus ursinus
TTTTTTTTTAGGCTAGGCAATGAGTTTAAGTGATTTGCCCAGGATCACACTGCTCATATGTATTATGTGTCTGAGGCCAGATTTGAATTCAGGTCCTCCTGAATCCAGGGCCGGTGCTCTATCTACTGTGCCACCTAGCTGCCCCCTAAAGAGGTTTTTAAAAAGGGAAAAAGACTTATTTGTACAAAAAAAAATTTATAACAGCTCTTTTGGTGGTGGCATAGAACTGGATGTAGATAGGATGCCCATCAATTAGGGAATGGTTGAACAAGCTGTGCCATGTTATTTTAATATAATGTTGTTGTGCTTTAATAAATATAGAACAGCACCATTTCAGAGCAACTGAGAAAGACTTAAACAAACTGATGCAAAGTGAACTGAGTAGAACCAGGAGAACATTGTACACTGAAATAGCAGTATTATATGATGATCAGTTTTGAATGACTTAGCTATTCTCAGAAATACAGTGATCCAAGATAATTTCAAAGGAATTTATATACTCACCAATCTATCTAAACTGTCTTGAATATACATATCTGTGCATCTATCTATCTATCTATCTATCTATCTATCTATCTATCTATCTATCTATCTATCTATCTATCTATCTGTCTATCTATCATTTATCTATTTCTCTCTATCTAAGACTGAGTTTTTTCCTTCTTTCTTTGATTTTTTGGAGAAAAGGGATAATAATGTTTTCATTCGGTCAAAGGGTACTTACCATTCTTTTTCTTGTTTTTGAGTTTTGGTCAGAATTCCAGTTTTTTTTCCAGAATGTCTAAATTAGGTTACAGCTCCACCAATAGAATACTGATGCACTTGTTTTCCGCAGTCCTTTCATCATATGTCATTTGCTTTTTTTAAAATAAAAATTAAAAGAAAAATAAAACCCTCAATTTTAACTTTTTTGTTTTTATTCTATAATTCCTTCCATGATCACCTGCATGCGAGTCCCAATTTGTCATGTTGGGCTGTGAAAAGCATCCACTATTTTTTTTAATTTACATTTTCTGATCACTACTTTATCTGGAACTCAGTTCTTTCTTGATTTAGTGACTGGGACAGTTGGGTTGTATAGTTTGTTCCCACACTGCCATCTTTGTCAGTCCTTCCACCGAATACAAACTATGGTGGCATCAAAATTATTTTTCTATTTCCTTATTAGGTGAAGGAAGTGTAGATTTTAAACTCAAAAAATAGAACATTTAAAGGAGAAATGATCATTATTTGAATTTATTTAATGATATTCCATTACTCTTTTGGTACTCTGGTGGGAAAAAAAGCCAAGGAGAATTATGTAGGAATTGTAAAGAGGAAACTGTAGCCACATTGTAAAGAAAACTGCTACTATTAGTAGTGTTATTCATTGTAGTGATGTGCAGGCTTTTCTGAGGTATAGATTTTAAGCTCAATGGAGTGTTTTAAACTAAGCTTGGAAGGATATTCATTGAAGCACAGTTTAGACCAGAGAGGGTCAGTAATTTGGCCCAATTCTGAGACTTTAAATTTACATTTTTCAAGTGAGGGGAAAAAATACTCTCAGAAACACTAGTGAACATACGTATGCCACTTCCTTCTGGGTATTTTTTTAAACATATCAGAAAGTTACAACGCTCACCATTAACATTTTATAACTTGTTAGAAACTTCTAACTGACCAAGCATACTATGTAAGTGCAATCCTTTTTTTACAGTTTCTTATTATTTTGACCCCTTTTTTAAAACAATTTTTGGCAATTGGGTTTAAGTGACTTGCCCAGGGTCACACAGCTAATAAGTATCAAGTGTTGGTGTGAGTCTGGATTTGAACTCAGGTCCTCCTGACTTCAGGGCTGGTGATCTATCTACTGTGCCACCTGGCTGACCCCTAGTTCCTTAATATTTTGAAATACATGAAAACATAGCTCAGCTGTGGTTAAGCATACATGACCAAATTATCAGAAGTAGATTGTGACCTTTAAAGAGTTAACATCTAAAAGAAGATATTGATCAAGTTTTCCAAGTTGGCATAATTCATGCAAAGTAAAATCACTCCAAAAATTAAATTAAGTAATAACTATAATCTGTGTTCTAACACCTCATAGTCATGTGCTCACATTATTCTATTACATTCCTAGGTTTGGTTCTAAAAAAGTAAACATTTACCTAATTTCTCTGAATAGTTTTTTTTGAAAGTTAATGTATAGGTTCCTAAAAATGTTGTGTCAGTGTCTTTTTTCATGTATATGCACTCGAGGGAGAAAATGTTTATAAGTATGGGTCAATTTTTTTTAATCACACAAAAATTGGAGAATGCAACTATAATTTGGCATGTCAATAGTTAATAATTCACATAATTATCCTTTATCTTCCTTATTTAATGTAGATCATGAGAGTCCTTAAAATTCAATTTCACCCTCTGGTTCCTCTTCAAGTAGGAATTAAACATTGCTTTGCCAGTTGGACAAAATTCTGAAATTATAAAGAAGTTCCTTATTTCCACTGATGTACTTCCTAAGATAAGGAGTAACATCTTGTGCTTTGTATTCAACTCCATAAAGAAAATGCACTTAGGAATTACTCCCCTAAAAAATACTTTAGTGGCACAGTCTGAACAACTTTCAGTAACATCTGAATGTTAAATCAAGGATACGTTTCATTTCTATGATATAAACATAGCCCCTTTCTGCATTTCCCATTGTGAGGGGTGGCAAAATGGCACATGGCCAACATTTCTTTCTCTTCAAGAGCTACATTTCTTATTATATCTCTTATTTAGAAAATTCATTTTTTTCCTGAAATCTAAAAAAAAAGTGTATATTCTTTGTAAAACTCTCAAACCTGGTACTTTCCAAGAAATCTATCTTCTGTGTCTAGAAATACACGTATCAAAGTCATATTGCATAGCAAGTTCTTCCTCATCTAAGGGGTTAAGTGGTCAAGAATGACCTTGTTTCTGAACTCCCCTTTTAGGTCATGTGTCTAAGTCTGTGTAACTCATGTGTGTTCATACATTATGACCACTAGAGATACTTACTGCTACCTTGTGTGACAGGAAAGGCCTCTCAGATCTCTGACTTATTTTAATAAAGGGGAAAATCAATATGGGAGGCAACAAGGAACTCTGTTCTCTAGCCTTTTAGATATGAATGAGAATATACAGCTTTAAAGGTCTTCTACTCCAATACAATCAATTGGGACTATGGGAAGGGACATGACACCTTATATAACCTTCTTTAATTCAATCTTTCAGGAAGAAGCATGTAGGGTGTAGCTAGGTGGCACAGTGGATAGAGCACCAGCCCTGAAGTCAGAAGGACCTGAGTTCAAATACAGCCTCAGACCAAATATTTGACATTTACTAGATGTGTGACCCTGGACAAGTCACTTAACCCCAATTGCCAAAAACAAAACAAAACCTGTAAAGCAAAAGGTAATGGCAATTTAACAACAACAACAACATTAATAATAATAATAATTATTAAATGGTTGTGTGTGAGTGTTTGTCTATTGCTGCTTTCCTAGGCCAACAAAAGGAATTATCCTTCCTGAGAGCACACCTTATCCCAAGAGTCAAAGCCAAGTTGCAGTTACTGAACTGCTCTTGCAAATGAGAATCAACAAAGATATTTTCTGCTTAGCTATATGCTAATTGGCATGTTTATATTATATTTAGGGCAAGGTCAGGAACATGACAGGTCTTAATAAAAGTTCACAACTTAAATTTCATTAGGAATCTCACTAGTTAACTGCACATTTTCACAGTTAAGTATTTCATCTTCCAATAAATCAATTTTGGTTTCCTTTGCATGACATTGTGAACACCCTATATTTTATACAATTTCCTATCAAACTGGGTAGACTCTAGTATTGGGAACTTGACTAGGGGCAGGAGTTTATTGAATCAAATGATCAAATATTTGGATTTGGAAAAGACGTTGGAAGCTATTTTTTTTACTTTTTGAGTATCTTTCCAATTATTTGCATGTTTGCAGCCTTGTTCATAATGCACATCATTTGGACATCCACAAAATAAAATTTCCAATGTCCTATATGAAACTAAATTTCCCAAATATATTGTATTAGGAGTTTAGACTATCCCACAACATAAAATGTACATATTCACCAAAGGAAATGTAGAAAGTATCTTAAAGCACAAGTTTACCAAATTTATTGTTTGGTACTGAGGAAGCTGGTTGGCATAGTGAATAGATGCCTGGGAGGCAGGAAGATATCTATGTATATCTGTATAAGTATCTCTACATGTATAGGTATCTCTGCATGTATATGTATATATATATATATAACATATGCATGTATTTATGTATTTACATATATGTATATTCACATATACATATATTCACACTTGTTTATGTGCATATACATGTATATACATATTTTCAATAGTGATAACTCAGCTGAGAAACATAAGGAATATATATTCAGGATGAATAATATTATAAAGACCCCAGACTTAATTCAGAATTCAGCCTGAGACTAGGCTCGCTGAATGTCCCAAACAAGAGTTAGCTGAGTAGTAATGAAATCACAGTTTGTGAAGTGAAAGAAGAGATACCTTTATTGTTGATTCTGGTGAGAAGCAGGTGCATGCTTCCTCAGGGGACAAACACACACACACACACACACACACACACACACACACACACACACACA
>NW_020952397.1:0-1674 GCF_900497805.2 Vombatus ursinus
GGGGGAGAGATGCTATGGCAAGTCAAAGACAGATTTGGGGTGCAGACTGGGTCCAATAGCACATTTTGGGTCACCACAATAGGCAATAGACCAGTGAGATCTGCTAGTGTTGGTGTTCTAGAGAACTGGAAATTGAATTAGGTAAGGGGTGTGAATGGTGCTTACGTTGCCACAGGCTAAGGGCCCCCAAAGGACATAAGTTGGTAGAGAGATAGGCTTGGAAAGTAGGGAAATGCATCTGAATGACTGAACAACCCTTATGTGAACCTGCATTAAATAAGTTTAAATTCTCCAAGAAACATCTAGCAAAGCACCTTTGTCTTCATGAAGGTTCTTTTGTTCTGAAGCCTGGAGAGCTCTCTCCACCCCAACTCCCCCAATTACTTAGAAGCCCAGTGTTAGAGGCTTCAGAGTTCCCGCATTTTAGGGGTGAGGAAACTGAGGCCCAAAGTAGGGAGGGGAGTTGCTCAAGGTTGCAGAGCAAGTTAGTGGCAGTCAGAACTAGACTTCAGGTCTTCTGACTCCTTGTTTATGTATTGCAGAGTGGAAGGATTCTTAATTCCTGGAGTAGTCACAGTGTATTGTTGTTGTTCAGCCTTGTGTTTTCATCAGAGCAGGGAAACTCCCTTTACAGATACAGATCGACAGATTTTTTCCTCTTTCCTCATAGAAAATTTGCCTGGGTTCAAGTTCTGTCTCTGACTTTCACTGGCTTGTGTGATGCTGGACAAGTCATTGTGCCCTCTCAATGCCCCAGGCAAATTTTCTATGAGGAAAGAGGAAAAAATCTGTCGATCTGTATCTGTAAAGGGAGTTTCCCTGCTCTGATGAAAACACAAGGCTGAACAACAACAATACACTGTGACTACTCCAGGAATTAAGAATCCTTCCACTCTGCAATACATAAACAAGGAGTCAGAAGACCTGAAGTCTAGTTCTGACTGCCACTAACTTGCTCTGCAACCTTGAGCAACTCCCCTCCCTACTTTGGGCCTCAGTTTCCTCACCCCTAAAATGCGGGAACTCTGAAGCCTCTAACACTGGGCTTCTAAGTAATTGGGGGAGTTGGGGTGGAGAGAGCTCTCCAGGCTTCAGAACAAAAGAACCTTCATGAAGACAAAGGTGCTTTGCTAGATGTTTCTTGGAGAATTTAAACTTATTTAATGCAGGTTCACATAAGGGTTGTTCAGTCATTCAGATGCATTTCCCTACTTTCCAAGCCTATCTCTCTACCAACTTATGTCCTTTGGGGGCCCTTAGCCTGTGGCAACGTAAGCACCATTCACACCCCTTACCTAATTCAATTTCCAGTTCTCTAGAACACCAACACTAGCAGATCTCACTGGTCTATTGCCTATTGTGGTGACCCAAAATGTGCTATTGGACCCAGTCTGCACCCCAAATCTGTCTTTGACTTGCCATAGCATCTCTCCCCCAGTCCAGTGGTCTTCTGGAAGTCTTGATCTGCCTTTATTATCTAACCCAAAAGAGAGAGGCTAATGGCAGGGATGTATGTTGGGTAGGAAGGGGGAGAGATGCTATGGCAAGTCAAAGACAGATTTGGGGTGCAGACTGGGTCCAATAGCACATTTTGGGTCACCACAATAGGCAATAGACCAGTGAGATCTGCTAGTGTTGGTGTTCTAGAGAACTGGAAATTGAATTAGGTAAGGG
>NW_020952398.1:0-3205 GCF_900497805.2 Vombatus ursinus
CAAGGTGATAAATCTCTATGTGACCCAGATACCTCTCTGATTTTTATCTACTAAGTCATAGGTTACCCGGGCATTTCCCCCACAATGCTGCCGGAACAGCCCAATAATGCTTCAGCCCCACTTCACTTGGTTGAAGCAGAGGTAGCCAGGGAAGGGAAGTCACTGAAAACCAGCCGTTAGCCAACAAACACCCAGCTCTCCTGCCCTGGGCCCTGTCATCGCTGTCTCCCCACTGATTCATGCTCTGCCAGGTCCCCTTGTCAGCCCCAGAGCCTCCATTTTCCCGACGCACCTTCACTTGGAGCCACGGAGTGCCAGAGCCCCATAGCCAGCAATCATTCATCTTCTCATTTGTAGATAAGAGCCCAGATTTATCACTGCAGAAAAGCAAGGCTTGTGAACAGAAACTCTAACTCTGGGCCTCGAATGCAGCAAGCGCATTGAATCTGCTGGAGCTGGGGGTAGAGGAGCCCTAAAACAGGCCCGGGACCCACAACAAAAGCTCGGGGAAGCAAGGCTAACAAATAAGAGGTGAAGAATAGCCTGCTCTGAAGAAGAGCTTCCAGTGCCATCTGGTGGCTTTGATCTGTCATTGCACCTTCTGACCTGAACGCAAATGGAGGTGTGTTGAAGGCTTCTGCAATTCGTAGTGAGTAGTAGTCTGGGCCAAAATAAGAGCATATCTCTTAGTTAATTCTGCCTGCAGTTCCAGCCAGTTGAGCTATTTAGGAATACCAACTCTGTCATCCAGGTAAGCCCTCCTGGCTTCTTGTCGTCAAGAAATATAATAAGCCAGGGGCAGCTAGGTGGTGCGGTGGATAGTGCACCAGCCATGGAGTCAGGAGGACCTGAGTTCAAATCCAGCCTCAGACACATAACACTCACTAGCTGTGTGACCCCGGGCAAGTCACTTAATCCCAGTTGCCTCACCAAAGAAAGACAAATGAATAAAAAGAAATATAATAACTCTTTTATAGTATAGTATGCCTTTATCCAAGTCATCGATAAATAACGTTAAATAGAACATTGCCAATGAAGGGAGATCGGGGGCAGCTAGCCCAAGCCCTTTTTTGTGCAGTTAAGGAAAATGAGGCTTAGATGCAGATCTGAATTTCATTAGACTACATAATAGCTGGGTAAGTACAGGGAGATAGGGTTTTCAAAGCAAAATCTGGTTGGATCAAGTTACAGAACTGAAAAAAAGTCCAGATCATGAGTTCAACCTAAGAGCTGGCTGGGCAGCTTGTGTCTTCTCCACAGTCAAAGACCGAACCCCTCTTATTTTCTATCACAAATATGTGGGATTAGACAAAACAGGGATAGAGAAACCAGCTATGGATGCAACATTACCGAACCATTCCCACCAGTGGGAAAATGCCCCCCTGAATCACAGGATCCCAACGTTGTAAGGGATATCTCTAAGGTCATCTTATCTAACCATAAACAAAATAGGAATCTCCTTTACCATGTACTAAACAAGTGGATATCCAATATATCCTAAAGACCTTCAGTGGAGGGGTGGGGGGGGGGGGGCGTTCTTCCCCGCTCCCAGAGGCAATCCATTCCACTTTTGGAAAGTCCTACTTGTTAGGAAATTTTTTTTCTTTCCTAGACAAACCTCACTCTCTTCAACTGCCACCCACTGCTCTTTGTATTGCCTAAGTCTCCTTCTTGGGTCAAGCTGAATGACTCTTCCCTTTTCCAAATGACTGCCATGAAAATATTTTACTATAGTAGTTGTATTCTTCCTGTGTCCCCTTCTGCAGGCTAAACATCTTCAGTTCTTTTGGTTGATCTATTTATAGCATGCTGTTTGGTCCCTTCACTGTGCCAGTCACCGTTCACTGGATATACTTCAATTTGTCAGACCATTCTTAAAATTTGGCACCCTCCGACCAGAGCATAATGGAGTCAGATTATTGCCTCTTTTGTTCTAGACAACATACTTCTCAATATAGCTTGCAATCACATTTGGTTTCGGAATCACTGTGTCCTGCCATAAGGGTGGTCAATAAAACCTAGAAGTAAGTGCTTTGTCTTTAGACCTCTTCCCCCTACCCCTTCCACAGCCTTGCCTCTCTCCACACCCAATACCTGATTATCAGAGAATCACAGAATGTCAGCATTGGATGGGTCCTCAAAAGTTACCTAATCCCACCCTGGCTGACCAAGAATCTCTTCCCCAACATCCCCAACAAGTATTTATCCAGCATTCCCTTAAAACTTCCAGTAAAGGAGAACCCTTTCCCAAATTGTTAGGACCATGGGAGGTTTTGGTTTCCTTACCCTGAGCCCCAATCTCCCTTTTTGCAACTTCCCTCCCTTGTCTCAAGTGATCATGCCTCATTCCCCTACGTCTTCTTTTCTTCAATCTTAACAATTCCACACCCTTTATGGTAAGTTTTCCATTCATCTCATCACCCAAATACAGGCAGACTATGTTGAAAGCATTCCTCCAATCTGGAAACCTAATGGCCCTTATCAAAAAAGGAAGTGAGGTTAGTAAGGCTCTTTTTTGATCACTGTTTCTCTTTCTAAACTTTCATAAACCTTCCATTTAATTATATGTCACAGAACTTTCCCAGGAATCCAAGGCAAGCTTGCTGGTCTAAGGGCTAAGGAATCTACCCCCTTCCCTTGTTTGGAAGAGGGCAAAGTTTTTGTTTTCCATTATATTCTTTTTCAGACATCTGTCAGGTTAGAAAGGGAGCTGAAAAGCTTCATCTAGCTAAATCATGTCTGGTACAATATTAGCATCTAATAATTCTCATAGAGTGTTTTCATCTTAATGAAGGACTCCTAGAGAAACAAAGCCTTAGCCCAAAGGCATGAATTGACACTAATTAGACTGTGTTGAGAGAGTTTTGAGTGATGGACCTATTGTGTTCTGTCCAATTCTGACCAGTCTGAAATATTGTGCTTTGTTCTCTGTGCCATGGTTTAAGAAAGACATTGGAAAGCTGAAGAACATTTGGAGGGGGGTATCCAGCATACTGACAAGTCTTCAAGTCATGTCATGGTATGGTCAGCTGGAAGAACAAGGGGTGTTTAGTCTAGAGAGGATAAAACTGGGGGGGTGGAGGGAGAGCACTGGGAACATGAAAGCTGGCTTCACATATTTGAAGAGCTGTTTAATGAGAGACGGATAGGACTTATTAACCTTGCTCCAAGGAAGAACTCAACAATGGGTGAAAGTCACAGAGAG
>NW_020952399.1:0-1622 GCF_900497805.2 Vombatus ursinus
TAAGACCTAGCCTTCATTCAAAAGCCCAGGCTGAGGCTGCTTATGGAGACTGTATCTCCTTCTTGGGCCAAGCTGAATGACTCTTCCCTTTTCCAAATGACTGCCATGAAAATATTTTACTATAGTAGTTGTATTCTTCCTGTCCCCTTCTGCAGGCTAAACATCTTCAGTTCTTTTGGTTGATCTATTTATAGCATGCTGTTTGGTCCCTTCACCGTGCTAGTCACTGTTCACTAGATATACTTCAATTTGTCAGACCATTCTTAAAATTTGGCACCCTCTGACCAGAGCATAATGGAGTCAGATTATTGCCTCTTTTGTTCTAGACAACATACTTCTCAATATAGCTTGCAATCACATTTGGTTTCGGAATCACTGTGTCCTGCCATAAGGGTGGTCAATAAAACCTAGAAGTAAGTGCTTTGTCTTTAGACCTCTTCCCCCTACCCCTTCCACAGCCTTACCTCTCTCCACACCCAATACCTGATTATCAGAGAATCACAGAATGTCAGCATTGGATGGGTCCTCAAAAGTTACCTAATCCCACCCTGGCTGACCAAGAATCTCTTCCCCAACATCCCCAACAAGTATTTATCCAGCATTCCCTTAAAACTTCCAGTAAAGAAGAACCCTTTCCCAAATTGTTAAGACCATGGGAGGTTTTGGTTTCCTTACCCTGAGCCCCAATCTCCCTTTTTGCAGCTTCCCTCCCTTGTCTCAAGTGATCATGCCTCATTCCCCTACGTCTTCTTTTCTTCAATCTTAACAATTCCACGCCCTTTATGGTAAGTTTTCCATTCATCTCATCACCCAAATACAGGCAGACTATGTTGAAAGCATTCCTCCAATCTGGAAACCTAATGGCCCTTATCAAAAAAGGAAGTGAGGTTAGTAAGGCCCTTTTTTGATCACTGTTTCTCTTTCTAAACTTTCATAAACCTTCCATTTAATTATATGTCACAGAACTTTCCCAGGAATCCAAGGCAAGCTTGCTGGTCTAAGGGCTAAGGAAGGCCTTAGGAAGGCTAAGGAAGGGCTAAGGCCCTTCCCTTGTTTGGAAGAGGGCAAAGTTTTTGTTTTCCATTATATTCTTTTTCAGACATCTGTCAGGTTAGAAAGGGAGCTGAAAAGCTTCATCTAGCTAAATCATGTCTGGTACAATATTAGCATCTTATAATTCTGATAGAGTGTTTTCATCTTAATGAAGGACTCCTAGAGAAACAAAGCCTTAGCCCAAAGGCATGAATTGACACTAATTAGACTGTGTTGAGAGAGTTTTGAGTGATGGACCTATTGTGTTCTGTCCAATTCTGACCAGTCTGAAATATTGTGCTTTGTTCTCTGTGCCATGGTTTAAGAAAGACATTGGAAAACTGAAGAACATTTGGAGGGGGGTATCCAGCATAATGACAAGTCTTCAAGTCATGTCATGGTATGGTCAGCTGGAAGAACAAGGGATGTTTAGTCTAGAGAGGATAAAACTGGGAGGGGGGTGGAGGGAGAGCACTGGGAACATGAAAGATGGCTTCACATATTTGAAGAGCTGTTTAACGAGAGAAGGATAAGACTTATTAGCCTTGCTCCAAGGAAGAACTCAACAATGGGTGAAAGTCACAGAGAGG
>NW_020952400.1:0-47932 GCF_900497805.2 Vombatus ursinus
AAAAAACAAAATATAGCATACAAGCATAGGCTATAAGATACCAGAAAATACTTCTTTTAGCTGACTAGACACATTTAAATCTGTTCTCATAAGATTGCCATTGTCTGAAACTTGGAGTTGCAATATCTTTCCCTCGTCCTTGGAGTCAAATGATACTATCCCAATCTAATACCACAAACTGTATCTTTTTCCTGTTTTCCTTTTCTGTCAGTTAAACATGCTGTTCTCAGCTTGTAACTTTAATGGAAACATTGTACGATTTGGTCATTTCTAAAATTTTTCTGCACACATTTCCACCAGAACACAGAAGACCCAGCCTTCCTTGCGATATGTGGTCAATAGGGAGGGATCCCTTGATCAGGCAACTACCTCCAACATCTGCCTTATAGAATAAATGATGACACTGTTTCTAATAGATCTGATCATGAAACGCAAAGTTGAGGGGCTCACTTTATTTGCTTCAGCAATTCCTGGGGATGGCTCACCAGGTAGGGGGACAGGAAGAGACAGAACAGGATAGGGATTAGAAATGAAGGTGATGTGGAAAACAAAGGATATCCATAATTTTTTTTAAAGGAAGTAACACCTGGATTGAACCTCAGGTCCCCCCCTTTTCTTTCCCCTTCTTTTTTGACATTACAGTTTTATTTTTCAAATCAATCACATTATAAGAAATAACGGGGCGGGGTGGCAAAGGATTGCATATTTACACTAAATTCCCTTCAAACTCAACAGGAAGAGTGTCTTCTCATGGAAAGGTTTGTCTCCCATTCGTCGCCAGCCTTGTGCCCGTACCTGCACAGGGCCGAGGTCGAAGCTGGGTGGGCTGGGTGGGCATGGGCAGATCTCTGGGCTGTTCTGGTAACTCAGTGTTACCAGGATTCTTGTTCCCACAGCTGCAGCAGAAAGGCCTTCCAATGCCTTCTCACAATGTCCTTACCCCACAGTTCAATTTGCCTCCAATGTAACAGCCTTATCTGGGTCCAGGCCTTGTCCTCCCCTGTCACTTCCCCACATTCAGTTAAACCACTTGAAGGTGGAAAACATGTCATTCTTCATCTCTGTATGTTCAACCCTGAGCACCGACATCTCAGCTGTTTGCTAAACTGAAAGTCTCATGTGAGTCTGGGTACCATGAGTCATTTTTCCCAGGCCCCTTTTCCCCACCCCAGAAGAAGCTGACCACTGACTACCAATCTAAAAAAACTATGCCCTGGGCCACAGAATCACAAGAACATAACTGGAAGAGACCTTAGGGGGTCATCTAGTCCAACACCTTCATTTTATAGATGACGAAACTGAGGCTTATAGAGATTAAGTGACTTGACTGAGGTAATAAAACCTATATGTTCATGAGACCATAGACTTAAGAAGTGACCTTAGAGGCCATCTGGTCTAATCCTTTCATTACGCAGTTGAGAAAAATGAGACCCAGAAAGGTTAAGTGACTACCTAAGATGACATGGGTAAAAAGAGACAAAGGCAGGAAATGGAGACCAGGTCCTGTTCAAAAGCCTGTTCTCTCTCCACTGGGCCGTGATGCCTACCTCACATCTCCCCCAACTCTGAGATACCATAGGACACCCGAAGACAAAGTCTGAAACAACCTTCGAAAAGGTCATTTCTTATTATAATGTTGACCCCCAACTTCCAGACAGAGGAATATTGCCTCAGTCCCCTCTGCATCTGCCCCTGTGCTCAGTGAGCGAGCTCACATAATAGGCCCTTAATAAACCTGGTAAAGGGAAAAGAAAATTCAGAGAAAATGCTGCCTTCAGAGCTAGAGAGAGAGGAGCACCCTGCAGTGGTGAGTAAAGAGTCAGAGTCAGGAAGAGAGCCTGCTCTCTCTTACTGCCCTGGTCAAGCATCAGCATGGTATAGTGGGAAAATCACTGCCTTGGGAGTCACAGGAGCTGGCTTCAAATCCCATCTCTGATGCCTGTAACCCCAAAAACCTTAGACTAGTCACTTAACTTCCATGGGCCTCAGTTTATTTCATCTATAAAATGAAGGGACTCTGAGGTCTCTTCCCTTCTCAATCTTGAACCCTAGAAATAAGGTAACCTTTCTGCATCACAGGGAAGAGTTTTCTTCACCCAGAGTTCCTATGTGCACTGATGAAATCCTCAGCATCAACCAAATAAATGGCTTTCTTCCCAGCCCCATGAAATGTAGTAAGGGCCATTGGGTCCAGCCCAAAGAGGAGACAGGACAGCTCAAAATCATCAGGGAAGGTGCATGAATGCACTTCCTGGCCATGTCCACCATGCCTCCTAGATGGCCACCACACCCCCCTGCCCCCAGCTCCCCCTCATCTTTCTCCATTAGAATGTAAGCTCAGTGAGGGCAGGGCCTGCCATTCTTGTTTGTATTTGCATCCTCAGCACTTACAACAGTGCCTGGCATATTGTCAGGAACCTCTCAAGTTTAGAAATGGCTCTTTCCCATGCCTTTCTAGCCCTGAGATTGGAGAGAAACTTCAGATCAGGCGTGCCTCCTCCTGACATGAATTCCTGGCCCTGAATGCCGCTCCCTTCCTCCCATCACCCAGGGCCAGAGCCGAAAGGGACCGACTCCAACCCCGAGCTTCATGGGACTCCCTTCTCTGACACCCCCTATTAGCAGTCAACCATCTTCTACCCCAGCAGTGCCAGGGAGAGGGATAAAATGAGTCAACACATGTAAAGCACTCTGCAAACTTTAAAGCACTATAGAAATGAGAGCTATTATTAGTGTTGTTGTTATTTTTACCTCTCATGGAATCCCATTCAGCTTTTGACCAAGTCTAATATGTAGGAAATTTTGAAAATCTGCATCTCTGCAACTTCTTTCCAGTGCTTCCAGGCCCTCTGCCTCAGGCCAGTCAGACCCTTATCGTAGCCTCACTATGTCACGCAGGTGTGGGAGCAGCTGGCCTCGTCAGCTGGATTCTTCTCTGCAGGTTATCCAATCTCAGCTTCCTAAGCAGGGTGCTGTTTTACAGAAAACTGAATTTACACACAACAGCCACACGGTGGCGCTGTGGACACCACGGGCAGTCCTATGGCTACACAGATTGAATAAAGTCCCTGGCCTTACCAGCAGCAGCCACGAGGTGGCGCTGGAGCGAAACAAATTAAAACAAACCTGGGCCTGACTTACAAAGGCCACGGCATGGCGCTATGGCCACATATTTACATCCAGCCTCCCAAACTACCTTATAACTCTCACCCACGCGCACCTGGCTCTCCCTACCCCAGGAGATCTCTGGACATTGCCTTGTGGCCACACCTCCCCTGCAGAGGAGCCAGAAAACACCAGCAGAGGGGGCGGGGCAATGGGGAGCCCTGCAGTTCCTCCCCCCATCACACCCCACCCCCGCCAGGGCCAGGCTGCAATCTGCCCACATGGCTGGCCAAAAGGAAGCACAAGAAGCTAACTGCCAAGGTGGAAATGGAGCGGGGCCGCAGTGACTTCTGGGAAAAGGGCAAGGTCACAGACCAGAGGATTCTGGGAGTGGTAGTAGTCCTGCTGCCTAGGACCTACAGGGACCTCATTCTTGCTTGCAAAGGGTGTCTTTCTCTCCAGTAGCTTAGTGTTCTTACTAAGAAGCACAGGACAGGGAAGAGCATGTGGTTTTTGTAAGGAAGAGCAACACCTCTTAGCTATGTGACCCCAAGCAAGTCACTTGTGTCCAAACCTCAGTTTCCTCATTTGACATAATACTTATAAAGTGCTTAGCACAGTGCCTGGCACATAACTAGGTGCTTAATACATGCTTGCTCCTCTCCCTTCCCCCCCTTCTCATTTGTAAAATATTACAACTTACAACACCTGTAGTACTATATATACCCCACAGAGTTTTTGTGAGCCTCCAAAGCACTTTATACAGGCAAGCTGATGTCAGGAAAGGCAGGGAGAGCAGGGCTCAGAATCAGGGATGTGACTTCTCTGACGCTTAGTAGCTGCATGACCCTGGCCAAGTCACTCAACTTTTCAGCATCCCACTCGCTAAGGCCATTCTCTAAGAATATAATTTGCAGAGTCCATCAGTCAATAAGCATTTCTTAACACCTACTACATGCCAGGAACTGTCTGGAACAAGCTGCCCCGGAAATCATAGGGTTCCCCATGACTGGAAATGGACTGGCAAGGAGATTTCTGCCCAGGAGGTGTGAACTAGATGTTTTCCAGGATTCCTTCCATCAAAGACATTGGATGATTGTGTGTCTTCAGAGATGACAAGGACTTCAGGATTTGGATTTGTGATGGAGGGTGATGGGACCAGCTGTCTGAGCCAGGGTACCCATTCCCTGCTCCCAGGAGAGATTGGAGGCTCATTCAGCAGGAACCAGACTTCCAGCACCATGTCTCAGAATACCCTCCACCCTACTCCAGAGGCCAACAGGAAATGTTCACAGCCTTTTCCCCAAAAGAGCTCAGTCCTGCAACCAGGCTTGAACCTTAGGTAGCCTCTGCTTCAGGGGGGAAGAATGAAGGAGGAAGGTGCACTCTCATGGACAAACTGGAGTCAGGAAGCTGGAGGGAGCCTCAGCTGTATCAGCCCCCAGGAAAGGATCTACTCCCTCCCGTGGAGGTCTCGCCTCCCCTGGAAGCAGAGAATGAACTGCCTGAGTGCCATGAGACACCTGGCTCTGATGTGTTCTCTGTGTGGCCATGGCAGGACTGAACCTGTTTTCTCTTCTGAGAATGAACATCTCAGAGATCCCTTCCAGCTAGAAGTCTATGACCCTAGGAGATGAAGTTTTCTTTCCTCTGGTTGGCAGTTTGCTCATCTTGAAAATGGAGCAGTTTGCAACTGCAGTCCTAGAGAGTTCCCTGAGCATTCGGGAGACATTGCCTGCACTCACATTGCTAGTAAGTGTCCACTTACTAGAGGTGAGATTGAAGCACAGGTCTGGGTTCTAGGTGGCACCAGCCCTCCGTCCAATCCACGAGCGGCCTCTCTCCTAACGCAGAGGCAGCAAGCACTTAATCAATGTTCACTGAACTGAATACTGCTGTGACTGGGAGGGAAGGAGAGGAGCAGTCTCTAGCATCACACACCCAGGACTCCACAGACCCCAAGCGGAACTACCACTCCCAGAATGCACTGAGAGTCTGCCTCAACACTACATTTCCCAGAGGCCTCAGCGGTGCTCTTCCACTTCCAGGCTGGGCCTTTCACCGCTTTCCCTCCTCCAGACTCTAACAACCTTGCGCTCTGGTCAGGGTGGGCCTGGAGGTCAACCCCAGAGGCGCCGGGGGGGACGGTATGGTGAAGATGTAGGTGGGGGTTGGGGGCGGCTCCCCATTGCCCCCTCCCTGCAGGCGCTCCACCCGGGATTTCTGAGCAAATCTGTGAGTCACAGTAGTGCGGCCACACAATGCTGTGTGCTAATCTGTGTGACCCGCAGCGCCACCATGTGGCCCCTGTGTGCATGGTCAGACTCTAGGAATCTAGTGTAACCTATGTGACCTCAGCGCCACCATGTGGCCAGTATGGGTATGTCCTAAGGTTCTACCCTGGCTATGTTGCCAGTGTGTGCTTGAGCTAAGGCTCTCTGCTAACTCACGCGACCACAGCGCCACCGTGTGGCCACTTTATATGGCCTGGGTTTGTATTCTAAGGAACATCTGCAGCATCACCACGTGGCCACTATGTATCGATCCTGGGTCTCCACCTTAAGCTGTCCCAGGTTCCTAGCCTTAGCACTGCTGTGCATATGGCCTGGGTTTGCATCCTAAACTCACTCCAGTGCCACCACATGGCCATTGTCCATTTTCTAACCTGCATACCCTCGATGCCACCATGTGCATGTCCTGCCATTCTAGTCTGACCATCGGGCCACCCTTCAGCTAGTCTGCACACTGTGGTCCATTTTCATCTTTGTTATTACAGCCCTGGCTCATGGCCATTGTAGGCACATCTCTCATCTCTGTTCTCACCTTTCTGACCACAGTACTATTGTGTGACCTTCTTTTCCACGTCCAGGGCCTCTGCCCTAGCCAGTGTGCCTGCAACACCACCCCGTAGCCCGTACATTCCTTAGGAGCCAGCGGGCTCTGTACACCCTTTGAAGCTGCTGGCCTTTCTCCTTGATATCCATTCCTATAATATCAGAGCTGAAGAAACAGAGGTTCCAGCCAAGTTCCCTGATTTTATAGAAGGAAAAAACAAGCTTTGTAGAAGGGAAAGTTTGCCCTTGGCCACACAGGGACAAAGCCAGGACAAAGTCTCCTAACTCTCCCAACCAGGAATCTTTCTGAGACTCCATGCTGCCTTAGCAGGCCAGGATAGACTTTGCCGATTCCAGCCTGAGGCTTTGAAGGGCCTCTTACCTGGAAGACAAATGGGGGTCCCAGAAAAAAGGGTCCAGCTAATGAAAGACATTGCCCTCAACCTTGTTGATTATTATGTAATTAATTTTGTAATTAAGGAATATACACCATGGACAAATGAAAGCAATCATAAAACAAAAGTATAAACTGTTTTGGATATGACACATACCCAGAGTGACCTCAAGCCCACAATGTAATAATACATAACTCTTCTTCACTTGGCTGAAAAGCATCTCATACCACTCAATGCAGTCCAGAATCTGATGAATATCTCTTTAGAATTCTCTTCATGTTTTCATCCAGATAAGACTTTCTTCAAGCTCTCAGGAAACAAACTAGATGTTTAACTTTGTTCTTTTTCAAAAGATCTCATAAAACTCCCTCATCCCATCTCAGCTTCTCATAAAGACTTCACAGAGTTTTCTTTAAAATATACCACACACTTCTGAAAGGGAAGAAATTTCACATCACTCTCTTTCTTCTCCATAGATCCACACACCTCACAGATAGAATACATTTTCTCCCTGATTCCACAAGAAGATACATTGCAAAATAAGATATTTCTCAGATTTATTCCAACTGATAACCATATAAAATGCTTTTCTCAAAATTCCATTGGGCTCTTAATGACAATGATTTCAGGTGTTCAGTCTGGCAATCACAAAGGACATGGCTATTGGGCAAATCCCTTCTCTGGGTTTCAAGTTTCCTCCTATAAATCAATGAGGATCAGACTATTTACCTCTGCAGTGTTTTTCAGCTCTATGGCCTATGACTTTTGATGATTTAGGAGAGAGTGACATTCAAGGATGTGGCTGTGGACTTCACCCAGGAGGAGTGGAGCCTCTTGGACCATCCTCAGAAGGCGTTGTACAAGGGGGTCATGCTGGAGAATGCCTGGAACCTACTATCCCTGGGTAAGGACACTTCCCCTGGTAACTCTGAGTCTGCAAGCAAAGGGGACATCTTCATTCCCTAGTGTGCAGGGTTTGGAGGATCTATCAATTATTAGAGAGAGAAAATATTAGTCTCCTGTGTCCAAGAGACAGACCCCTCATGCTGCCTAGTTTTCCTAGAAGAAATCTTTGCATTCTGTGATAGGAACCAGAGAGTTTCCTTTGTTGCACCTGATGCTGTCTCTTACCAATTCTAGGTAGCTTCAGGTCGGAGATCCAATTGGTGTGGAAGAATCTCAGATGTGCAACTAATCTCAGGGAGTTATTTGGTCTAACCTCTAGCTGGACGTGAATTTTGTCTGCCAAATCCCTGAGAACTGCTCAGGCAGCTTTTCCTTGCAACCCCTTCCTCTTTGGGATGGGCCTAGTATTTGGAATAGTCTTCTATTTGACAAGCAGACATTGGTTGCTCATAGGTCTTGTAGCCAGTGTAGCACATTTGTCCTTCATCTTCCTTCCTATTACCCCAAAATTCCCACAAAGATGGTGGGACACGAAGCGAAGGGAATAGGCATTTATATTCACCAGCTATTTGCCATGTGCCGGGAAAAGTGATTTCTTTACACTATTATGTTACTTTATCTTCACAATAACCTTCGAAGTTGGGTGATATTATCCCCAATTTACAGTTGGAAAACTGAGACAAACAGCTGTTAAGTGACTTGTCCAGAGGTACCCAGCTGGTAACTATCTGAGACAGGATTTAACCTCAGGCAACCCTGACTCCAGGTCCAGGGCTCTCTCTACTGCACCATCAGCTGCCTCTGATTTCTAGACAATGGAAACTACACAATGAGTCTATCCTTCTATGAAGAAGGTGCACAAGATCAAATTCTCTGACTCCAAACAGATTCCATGATTTTTCCCCCACCTCTCACCCAAAGGGGCAAACACTTCCTGAATGAACAGTACACAAGGGTTCTATAGGTCTCAGGAAGTGAGGAGCCAGTACAGGAGGACAGGGCAAAGGGTGATTCATCAAGGTCCCTGGAGCTGGGGCACAATTACCCTTTTACCCAGTTTAGGCGTGAGGAATTTCTGCCAGAACGGAGCATAACAGGATGGGGGGCAGAGGGTTTGGCTGTTTCTCAGAACAGGTTGTACAACACATCCCATTTTGGGTTACTTGCAACACAAACTCTGATGGGTCAGTATGTGACCAGAATGGAGAGATTCTCAAAGTGGAGCAGCTCTGTATCTACACTCTTCTCCCTAAAGTGAACTAAATTACAAGTTTCTCTCCATGCTCATCCCTAACTGACTCCCATGCCCAGGGCTTCCAGTTCCCAGAGAAGATGTGGTCTCTTATTTTGAGCAAAAGGAAGCACCATGGATGCTGGAGCAAGAAAGCCTGAGGAGCTGCTGTCTAGGTGAATGAGGCGAAAGCAAGTATATGAGACCTGTGATTACAAGAGGCTGCTATGTGTTATGGTGAAGCAAGTGCTAGATTTGGGGGCAGGAAGACCTGACTTGGAATTCTTTCTCAGATTTTTTTTTAGCGGTGACTTCCTGGGTCATTCACTGAAAAATGGAGCCTCAGTTTCCCCATTTGTCAAATGAGGCAGTTAGACTCCATAGCCTTTCAGCTCCTTCTAGGGATAAATCTATCATCTTATAAGAAGTCATTATTTGGAATTTGGGGACCTGGAATCTTCTGAAAGTATCAAAAGGGGTTAGGTTCTCCAATATGAGCTCTTTCTTAGACCTTCAAGCCAACAAACATTTATTAAGTGCCTCCTGCATGCCAGACCCTTTGCTAAGCACCAGAGACATAAAGAGATACCAGGACATCCCCGGCTCTCTTGGAACTCACAGTCTGGTGGGGCTGACAACACTCCAACAAGTATGCAGATACCCACTATGGACAGGATAAATTGGAGCAGGTCAAGAGAGGGAAGGCACTAAAGTTAAGAAGGATTGAAAATGATTTATTGTAAAAGAGGGGCTATAGCCAGGGCTTCAGGGAAGCCAGGGCAAGTGTTCTAGGCAAAAAGGGTATTGAGAAAAACCCAGGGAGTCAGGAGGTGGAGTGTCCTGTTCACAGAACAGAAAGGAGGCCCATACCATATAGCATATATGGGGGGAAGTAGGGTGAAAAAAAGACTGGAAAAGCAGGAGAAGGGGAGGTGATGAAGGGCTCTAGCAGCCTGAGGGAGGATTTTATATTGGATCCTTTGCTGGGGAGCCAGAGGAGGTTGTTGAGTGGGTGGTGACATGGTCAGGTGAGAGTTTTAGGACAATGACCTTGACAACTGGGTTGAGGATTGCCTGACTGGAGGGAGAGAGGCAGCCAGATCAACCAGCGGGCACTGAAATATCTGAGGTGTGAGGTGATTAGGGTCTGAATCAAGAAAGTGTCAATGGTGGAAGAGATGTCACACAAGTGGAATCACAGGACTTTGTTCCATATTGAATGTGGGGTCAGGAGTGTGAGTGTGTAAGAGTTGATGAGAAGTGCATGATACTTCATCTCTGAGCCTGGATTATTGGAGGATGCCTGCCATAGCATTGGGAAAGTAGGAAGATTTGAGGATTGGGGCAAAAAGAATGAGTTTCACTTTGGATATGGTAGAAGGAGAACCAGGAGAGAGTTGTGTCACTAAAACTTAGAGAGAAGAGTATCAAGAAAAAGGGGTGATTGACAGTGTCAAAGCCTGCAGACAAGTCAAGAAGAATGAGGTTAAAGAAATGACAATTTGAAGATTATTCGTAATTCTGGAGAAAGAAGGGTCAGTTGAACAATGAAGGTGGGAGCAAGACTACAGAGAGTTTCAAAAAAAGCAAGGGAAAGGAGTTGGAGACACCAGTTGTAAATGGTCATCTCTATCTGTTTAGTTCTAAAAAAGAGGAAATAAATTGGACAGTATCTCATGGGGATGTATGAATCATTGAGGGTGTTTTGAGAGAAATGATTTTATTTGTGTCAACAGGGAAGGAGTCATTAGTGTGGGAGAGAGTGAAAATCAGTGAAAAAATGGATATACTGGGGGAAGAATATAATAGGCTAGATGAGGGATGGAATGGGATTATTTGCACACATAAAGAGATTTGTTTTAGCAAATATAGCAAGCAAGTATCTTCTGATACTGGGGCCAAAAAGGAAATAAGGGCTCTGATTTATGTGAGATAAGGAGAATAAGATAGCTCTTGATAAATGTCCAGTTTTTTCAATGAAGTAAGAGGCCTAGTTCTTAAGTGAGAAGGTGTGGATAGGGTTAGGGGTAGGGTTAGCCGTTAGGGAGGGTTGGGGATGAATGAAAAGATTTGGAAAAGCTACTGTGGTGAGTGGCATGGGGAGTCAGCTTGGTAGATGTCAAAAGATTGCCTTGCCACAATGAGGGTCCAGCTAAGATTAGGTAGCTGAAATTTGTAATGGACCCAGGTGGCCTGATTTCATGATTTTCTCTCTCTCATCCAGGAGCACATGAGTTGGAGTGAAGGCTGCTGTCTTACTTAGAAGTCGTGTGAGGCTGAGCTATACATAAATCATTAGCCCAAGTCCCTTTCCTGATCTCTATGGCTCAATCTCTGTCTGATTCTTGGAGACTCATTGACCAAGTTCATGTAGTGACTATGACCTCAGTTTAGGGAGCTGGGAGGTAGAGACTTGAAGGTGTCCCATGGTATAAGACCCTTCAGGAGCCTAAAAGGGAGCATCTGTGATCTTCAATGTTGGGTCTGGTCAGGTTCCATCAGAGTTAGAACCTAATGCAAGAAAGAGACAGAACTATGACTGAAGCCAGAACATGCGTTTGATAATTCAGAGAGAGGCCAGAATGCAGGGATTGAAGTAGAGGTTAGGGTCTGCTGTCAGCCCTCTGCCCAGTCAAGCAATCAATAAACACTGATTAAGCACCTTGTGTTTTAAGCACTGTGCTAAGCTCTAAGGGTACAAAGAAAGGTAAAAGAAAGTCTCTGCTATCAGGGAGCTCCCAACATAGTAAACATACATGGAGATAGAGAAGAAGAACAGAAGATGAACCTTACTCTTAATTGATCTACTTGAAAAGAGATTGTTTTTGAATGGAAATACATTTAGTTCAACAGAGAAATGACAAGGAGTGAGGATAATAACAATCCAAGAAGGAGAACACAATTGGGGGGAAATCATCTAAATCAAAATCATGATTAAAATAATAGCTAGCATGTATAGTCATATGAAAAAATATTCTAAATCAATATTGATCAGAGAAACACACATTAAAACACCTTGGAAGTACTACCTCACACCAATCAGAGTGGCTAATATCACCAAAAAGGAAAATGTTGGATATTGGAGGGGATGTGGGAAAACTGGGACATCAATGCACTGTTGGTGGAGTTGTGAACTGATTCAATCATTCTGGAGAGCAATTTGGAACTATGTTCAAAAGGCTATAAAACTGTGCATACCCTTTCGTCCAGCAATGCCACTTCTAGGTAGACATCCAAAAAAAGGGACAAGCACCTATTTGTATAAAAATATTTATAGCAGCTCTTTTTGTGGGGGCAAAAAATTAGAAAGTGAAGTGATGCACATCAATTGGGGAATGGCTAAACAAGCAGTGATATATGATTTTACTGGAATACTATTGTGCTGTAAGATATGACAAGCAGGATGATTTTAGAAAATCCTGGAAAGACTTACATGAATTGATGCATAATGAAGTGAACAGAACCAGAACATGGTACATCATAAGAGTAATATTGTTTCATGAGGAATTATGAATGACTTAGCTTTTCTCAACAATGCAATGATCTAAGACAATCCCAAATGATGAAAATTCATTGTTTTTAGCTCCCTAACCAGTAAATACAATGAACTGATGGTTATTATATAAAAGATTTATTTTTCTCCTGGCTCATGACAAGTAGTGTGTCCTATGATATAAGACTATGATAATGTACAATGATAAATGTATTTGGAAGTTAATTGCACAGAATGTATCTTTTTTTAAACAATGTTTGTATTTAAAATCAATGTTGAAAGGATAGTATTTCTTCAGACATAGCTTTCTTTTTTCTGCCAATGAAAAACCAGGCACGTTTTCATTGAAACTACTGAATGACTAATCTGTGTTGCCAAACAGTTCATTTGAGAAGCTGACAGGGAGGCAAATAATAACATAAGTAGAGGATAGGTTCAAATCTGAGAACAATCTTAGCATTGCAATGAGGGGTTCTTTATGGTCTGTTTTTGTAGAACATTTGTAGGGGTCCATGATGGCTTCAATGTGGCCTGTACTGTACATGCAGAGCAATCATGGTTCCAAAGAGCCTGTTATCTCTGCTGCAAGAATGCAAACCCCTGTAACATCTTGATCTGGTGATTACAGCTTTGAGGAGATGTGATTACAAGGTAACCCAGGAATGAGAGGGCTATTGTGGTGCAGTTCCAAAGAGCCATTGAGGGTCTGTGCATGCTTGTGACCATTTGCACATGAATGTCCAACGTTTCTGGAAGTTTGGAAATAATTTGATGTTGAGAAATGGAAAAAACATGTTACAATAGTCAGAAGCAGTCAGAGTGTGATGTTCTTATTGTAAGAACCCCAAAAGCATTACATGCCTGACCATAATGATGTGGAATCACTGCAAAAAGAATTCTATTATCATTGAAATTTGTGCAAGCTTGTTGTCCCAGAGCATAAATATCTTAGCAACAAAAGTGGATGATTACTTAATACTTAAGGTGACATTAACAAATTTTTAGTTAATCCTTTGGACAGCTGTATAGAACCTCCAATGGGGTTTGTGAAACCATAAATGGGAAAGAGCTTCCAGAAGACTAATAATGAAGCATGCTGTCCACTTCTTTTCTGTGTGTGTGATGTGTTCATTTTATTTAATAATATCCATACCATGTTATTACCATGGAATGTCAATTCATTTTAAACATTAGAATTCCACAAGTGTAACAAAGCATTACTTAAATATGTCAACATTTGCATTAGGAGAATGCGCCCATAATATGATAAACCATCAGATCTAAAGGACAGTAATGTATTTTTCAATTGGACATGACTCTTAGAGAGAAAACACAATACTGCACACATTTTAAGTCTCTTTACTGCTGAACAAGCAGTTCAAATACACATAAAACAGATGGCATTTAAAAAACAATTTCAATATGGTAGCAGCAAAAATACAACTAAGCCATACCACTTGTTATTATCTTTTACTAACTTCATAATAAATACTACTGTGTTAGGTAGCCTGGTTAACAACTATTCAAGGCTCATCTTAAATATAAAGAAGAATATTCTTGCTACAATATTTTATTTCATGTTTTTCTTACAGATGTTCTTTTGGTCCTAGTCAAAGCCAGGCAGCCCTAGACACTGAAGTTTCCATCATTCTACAAGATGAGGAAGTGTTTCCTAAATTGTGTTAAAGCAGCTTCCCATATTATATCCCCAAATATTTCCTGTCTTAAAGCAATAGGAGCTATGTCTTGGCCCTCTGATTTTTCAATCATTAATTTTTGAGATTTGAGGAATATGAATATAATTTATCCCAAGTAAGCTTCAGTGACCAGTTCCTTTTGTGCTAACTTAGCTCTCCTAATTCACTCTCTGATACTAATCAGTATACCTTGAATCACCTGGGAAACTCAAACTTCCATGAAAAAAAATCCCATCTTTAAAATATCATGATTGCTTGTCTCTGACGTGTGCTGCTTTTTAGAACCACATATCCCTAAATGATTTATTTTTAAACATAAACAGATGACCTCAATGTGAGGTATCTAACTCTAAAACATCAGCATGAAGACAGCATCTTTCCTCCTAAGGTTTGGGTTTTACCCAGTATTCCCGATACATGGAGTACAATATACCAACAGTCATTGCTCCTACTACGAAACCTTGGGCTCCCACACTCGTGTGAATCAGGTGGACAGACATTTTAGTGTCCCCTCTACTCCTCAGTTTGTATAATCCATATGCAACAATAGCTGCAAAGCCTGCCATTCCAATTGGGACAAATGGTGCCTCTTTAGCTTTTTGAGCAAGTTTTGATCTCAAAGTCTCATCATAAATGGAGAGGGAAGCATCATTGTCTGCTGACATTGTAGCTGGTTGAAGAACCTTCAGAACAAGATGAAGCAAAACCACCTTCCACAAGCAGCCAGTCACTTCAGCTTCACCTCCAACCTTCCCCATCTACGTCACCTGTCCACTTCTTTACAAAAGGATGATAGACTCAAATTCATGTATGAGATACATATTTTCAGACATGGGAAAGACCATATGTTTTAAAAATTGCATTTATTATGAGAATTTTTTTTAGTACAAACATTTTATTTTTTAATATGTTTTATTTTCTCCTATTAGACATTAAAACTTTTCAAACATTTGTTTAGATTTCAAATTCCAAATTCTTTCCATCTTTCCCCTCTCCTCTCCCTGAAATGGTAAGCAATCTGATATAGGTTATACATGTGCAATCATTATTACAAGGATTTCATTTTTATTTTAGTGAGCCCAGGCACTTAAAGACAATTTAAAAAAAAAATAAGTAATGGCTAGCCCAAAACATTAATAGGCCAAGGGGCAGCGAGGTGGTACAGTTGATAGAGTGCCGGCCTTGGAATCAGGAGGACCTGAGTTCAAATTTGGCCTGAGACACTTGACATTTACCAGCTGTATGACCCTGGACAAGTCCAGTTGCCTCACAAATAAAATTTGTTAAAGGCCAGAATGAAATCTTTTATGCTTTAGATAAACACAAAAAACAGTACTGGTATTCTTCATATGACCTCAAATACTGCAAGAGAAAGGAATAAGATTGAAAGCTATTACTAGAGAAATTACATAATACTTCCAGACATGAAAGATTATGAAATAATTTGAATATTTAGTATATGTGCACCAAATGGCATATATCTAGGGAAAAAAATTTGAAAGTACAGATGATGAAAAGGAAAGATTGAAAGTGGAAACAGTCTGTCTAGTACTATGGACAGAGCATGCTAAGTCATGGGTTTGAGTTCTCGTCTCTGTCTCTGGGATTTCAGTCAGTTCACTCAGCCATTCTGAACTTGTGGCCTGAGTTGTGAAAGTGATAATAATGCTCTGCCTCTGTCACAGGTTTGTTGTGAGGATCCGATGTAATTGTGTGCAAAGCTCTTTGTAAATTAAATCATCCTTGGGATGTGAGCTAATGGCATTTTGATACAATTTGTTCTGCTAATTTGAAGACTTGAAGTTTGAAGACTTTTCTCTTTACCTGGGGAAAGAGAATATAAAGGAATTTATGTTCTGCCAATGGAGGGAAGGGGAAATAATTACACATTTTATTGCTTGTTTCTTTCAGAAGGAGACATGAGACTGGAAGTGAAGGAGACTATGGCAGAGCTAAGTCTTTCTGTGGAAGAAATTCAGGAGCAAAGATCCATGGATGATGGTCCCTGTGACATCACTTGGGGAGAATTCTGTGCTCTACATCAGAGAATCCACACTGGAGAGAAACTTTATGAATGTAATCAGTGTGGAAAGGCTTTCACAAACAGGGCAAGTCTGGATCAACATCAGAGAATCCACACTGGAGAGAAATCTTATAAATGTGATCAAAGTGGAAAGGCTTTTACCCAGAGGTCTTATCTCAGTGTACATCAGAAAATCCACACTGGTGAGAAATCTTATGAATGTAATCAGTGTGGAAAGACTTTCTGAGGCAGCTCCAGTCTTGCTCAACATCAAAGAATTCACGCTGGAGAAAAATCTTATGAATGTAATCAGTGTGGAAAATCTTTCTTACAGAGGGCTCATCTTGCTAAACATCAGAGAATCCATACTGAAGAGAAACCTTATGAATGTAATCAGTGTGGAAAGGCTTTTACACTGAGATGTTGTCTTGCTGAACATCAGAGAATCCACACTGGGGAGAAACTTTATGACTGCAATCAGTGTGGAAAAGCTTTCACAGGCAACTCAAATCTTGCTAAACATCAGAGAATCCACACAGGGGTGAAACCTTATGAATGTAATCAGTGTGAAAAATCTTTCCTACTAAGGGCTAATCTTGCTTTACATAAAAGAATCCACACTGGCGAGAAACCTTATGAATGTAATCAATGTGGAAAGGCTTTTACTCAGAAGGGCAGTCTTATTGTACATCAGAGAAGTCACACGGGAGAGAAACCATATGAATGTAATCAGTGTGGAAAATCTTTCCAACTGAGAGCTACTCTTGCTTTACATAAAAGAATCCATACTGATGAGAAACCTTATGAATGTAATCAATGTGGAAAGACTTTCAGAGGTGGCTCCAGTCTTGCTGAACATCAGAGAATCCACACAGGAGAAAAACCTTATGAATGTAATCAGTGTGGAAAATCATTCCCACTGAAGGCTAATCTTACTTTACATAAAAGAATCCACACTTGTGAGAAACCTTATGAATGTAATCATTGTGGAAAGGCTTTTAGAGACAATTCCACTCTTGCTAGACATCAGAGAAGCCATACTGGAGAGAAGTCTTATGAATGTAATCAATGTGGAAAGGCTTTTAGAGACAGTGCCACTCTTGCCAGACATCAGAGAATTCACACTGGAGAGAAACCTTATGAATGTAATCAATGTGGAAAGGCTTTTACAGTCAGGGGCAGTCTTACTGAACATTGGAAAAGCCACACTGGAGAGAAACCTTATGAATGCAATCAGTGTGGAAAGGCTTTTACACAGAGGTCCTCTCTTAGAGTACACCAAATAATTCACACTGGAGAGAAACCTTATGAATGTAATCAGTGTGGAAAATCTTTCTTAATGAGGGCTAGTCTTGCTTTACATAAAAGAATCCATACTGGTGAGAAACCTTATGAATGTAATCAATGTGGAAAAGCTTTTACACAGAGGTCCAATCTTAGAGTACATCAGAGAAGCCACACTGGAGAGAAACCTTATGAATGTAATCAGTGTGGAAAAGCTTTTACACAGAGGTCGAATCTTAGAGTACATCAGAGAAGCCACACTGGAGAGAAACCTTATGAGTGTAATCAGTGCAGAAAGGCTTTTGTACATAGATGTCATCTTGTTGAACATCAGAGAATCCACACTGGGGAGAAACCTTATGAATGTAATCAGTGCGGAAAGGCTTTTGCACATAGATGTAAACTTGTTGAACATCAGAGAATTCACACTGGAGAGAAACTTTATGAATGTAATCAATGTAGAAAGGCTTTTACACAGGGAACTGCTCTTAGAGTACATCAGAAAATCCACAATGCAGAGAAACCTTATGAATGTAATCGGTGTGGAATGGCTTTCAGATTTAGCTCTTGTTAAACATCAGAGAATCCACACTGGAGAGAATGCAATCCATGTGGTAAAGCCTTCAGGCAAAAGTCGGCTCTCCTTTCACATCAGAGAATTCATACAAGATATAAAACTTATTGTGGAAAGGCATGTAAATGGAGTACAGAGGTTCTAAGACAGCACAAAATTCGGGGTACAAGTCATTTATGGACTCAATGTGAGAAGGCCTTCAGCCAGAGATCATCTCTTATCCTTATCAGAAGATTCATACTAAGAAGAAACCTTATGAATGTGCTCCATGAGGACATGCCTTTCTCTGGAACATGGAGGTTAGTGGTAAAGGTTATATTTTGTGTCTGACTGTAACAGAATGATGAAATAATGGGAAATAATTCATGTCGTCACACCAGGTTGCAAAACTAAAACGGGAGGAAATAGGCTCATAAACTATAGCACTGCATGAAAGAAGACATCTGGATGTTCTCTGAAACAGAAGGTCTTCAGAATAAGGAAAGGAACTTGCATCAATATCATGTCAACTGGGGAACAATGTTTGGTGAAGGGAAGAAATCAGAGGTGTTTGATCAAGGGTATAAACACTAGGACAATTTGGAGGAATTTTGTGGTCTCCTGCAGGCCACCGACATGCATGTATCAGCCTATGTTCAGGCTACTGCACAGGACAGTCAGGAAACTTCTCATTGACTTGAGATTGTTTTTGCCTCCTGGTTTTTGTGAGCCGACAATCATGGTGATGAGGAAGGGCTTCCCTGGATGCACGTGAGGCAGAGCAGAACCGTCATGTGGAGAAGCAGCCACTCCCAGGCAGGTAAGAGGTCCTGCGATTTCTATCTAACCAGCCTTCCATGGTTGCTGCTGCTCCGCCATCCTGGCAGGGGAAATGAGAGGAGCTACCAACCCTGTAAGAGGCGTCTGGGCTGATTGTCACATACAATCCAGGGACCTGGGCAGTCTGAGGGACCTTCTGGGATTCCTCTACAGGAGATGGTGTTGCGCCTTGCTAAATCTAAAGACACTGTTTCCTGTGGCCAGATCAGCCAAAGGAAAAAGGGCGTAGAGAGAATGAAAGTTTTTCTGGGGAACTTGCAAAGCCTTCAAAAAGACAGTCTCTCCTGCTGTTTTTCTAACTCCTGTCAAATTTGGTAGGCAAACAAGAGACACACAAGAGGGCAACAATTTTTTTTCAGCCTGCAGCAATTTATAGTATCATAAACTAAGTAAAGACTAAATGTATGACTTTAAGAAGGGGGGAGGAGCCAAGATGGCCCAGTAAGGGCAGAAACTCACCAGAACTCTCCCAAATCCCCCTCCAAACAACTTTAAATAATGCTTTGAATCAAATGCTTGAGTAGAAGAACCAAGAAAAAGTCAGCATAAGACAATTTTCCAAAACAAGATAACTCAGGAGGTCACAGGAAAATTGATGGTGGTTAGGCCTGGAGAACACTGTGGTGAAGGCCACTCCTCACCAGGGCAACAGCTGCAGCTTAGAGAGCTCTCAGTTCATAGACAGTAAAGGGGTCAGACAACTAGTCAGAAGGAAATGATAAGGAACCCTTTGCTGGCACTGGGCACAGGACCATCTTGTATTGCACACACACAGTTTCACATCACAATATCAAGGTAAAGGGAAGAGGGAAGGAGAAAATTTGGAACTCAAAATTTAAAAAAATAAAAGTTTAAAATATTGGTCTTGTATGTAATTTGAAAAAATTAAAATATAAAACATGAGTTTAAGTCCCAATCCTAAAGAAGGGTTATGCTGAAGGATGTTTAAATTTCCAAACAATGCACTCATTTCACACTCCAGCAAAGTTATGCTTAAGATTCTGCAAGCTAGACTTCAGCTCCATGTGATCCAGCAATGAGCAGAAGTGCAAGCTGGTTCTCAAAGAGGCAGAGGAACAAGAGAGCAAATTGCCAACCTTTGCTGGGTTAGGAAGAAAGCATGGGAATTCCAGAGAGAAACATCCACTTCTGTTTCATTGACTGTGTGGATCACAACAGAATGCAGGCAGTTCTCCAAGAGATGGGACTCCTAGATCATCTTACTTTTCTCCTGAGGAACGTATATGCAGGTCAAGCAGCAGGTTAGAAGTGAACGTGAAACAACTGACTGCTTCAAGATTGAGGAAGGGGTACAACAAAGCTGTCTGTGGCCACCTTATTTATTTCACATATGCAGAGTACATCAGGTTAAATGCTGGTCTGGACAAATCAAAAGACAGAACTGAGATTGCTGGGAGAAATGTCACCAGTGTCGGGGCAGTTAGGTGGTGCAGTGGATAGAGCACTGGCTCTGAAATCAAGAGGACTTGAATTCAAATCTGACCTCAGACACTTACAAGCTGTGTGACCCTGGGCCAGTCAGTTGACCCTGATTGGCTTAATGTCAGATATGCAGATGATTGCACTCTGATGGCAGAAAGTGAAGAAGTTCTAAGAAACTTCTTGAGAAGGGTAAAAGGAGAGTGTTAAAGCTAGCTCGAAGCTTAACATTAAAAAAAAAAAACTAAAATCATGGCGACTGGTCCCATTACCTTCTGGCAGATAGAGGGAGAAGAAATGGAGCTTATATTCTTGGGCTCAGAGATCACTGTAAATGGCAACTGCAGCCTTAGAATTAAAAGATGCTTGCTCCTTGGCAGGCAAGCTATGGCTAATCTGGAAAGCAGACTGAAAAGCAGAGCCATCACCTTGCCCGATAAAGGTAAGTTTAGTCCAAGCCGCTGTTTTTCCAGTAGCTATGTGTGGCTGTGAGAGTTGGAACGTAAGGAAAGCTGATTGCCACAGAATTGGCCCTTTCAAACTGTGATGCTGGAGAAGATTTTTGAGAGTCCCTTGGACTGCAAGGAGATCAAATCCAAATAATTCATGCTATTCAGTAGAAGGTCAAATACTGAAACTGAAACTTTGGCCACATGATGAGAAGACAGGACTCACTGGAAAGATCCTGATGTTGTAAATGATGAAAGGAAGAGAGAAGAGGTGGCAGAGGATGAGGCGGACAGTGTCATGGAAGCAACGAGCATGAGCTTGGAAAAACTTGGGGAGATAGTGAAGGATGGAAAGGCCTGGCGTGCTGTGGAACATGGGATCACAAAGAGTCAGAGGTGACAGCGACTGAGCATCAAAAACAATCCTATCACCTTCTAGGAATCATTCTTTAATTAGCAACATTCGTACACAGTGGGTCCCTAAATATCCCAATATATGGAAAATTAGAAGATGATAGCAAAATGATTTTATGGATTTAAAATATGAGATAAAATTGTTGGCAGTCTAATGACACCAATTCAATTTAATGCATTTCCAAATCATCTTAAATAGAAAATCACTTTATGCATTTCTCAATTTGACGCTGTGGGCTGGTTGCATTCACAGACCAGTGTAGCATAATTTTGGTCCGATTACACTTTTATTTCTTATTACAATTTCTGGACATCACCTTCATATCAAATTTTATGCATATTTTGCATTAAAATCTGACCTACGGTGAGAAGTCATTCATTTGGATACCTCCTCTATTTCAGTCAGTATTAATCAGTTTGATATTCTACATAAATTATATGGGGATAGCTTGGTTCTTGTAGTGGACCTCAAACTTTAATGTCCACTCCTTGTTTACCAAGGCTCACTTGTGCAGCCGTAAGATGCTGACAAAGATATCTCCATCCTGTTTTACTCAATTTCCATGTCCAAAACCAGCATGGGTGGCTCTGCTTGGTGCTTTAGAAAGTTCCCCAAGTCATTTTTGTATCTCTGGACCATTCTCTCTTGTCCAGCCAGTATAAGTGACTATCTTATGACCACTCAGTCAGTGGAGATGTCCCAGGCTTCATCCAACCTGTGCTCCCCATTTGTCATTTTTGGCCCTGAAGAGCAACATTTATCAGCCCATGGGGTGCTGTATTTTGCCATGCTTCTTTTGCATATTTGGGTATCAACCCCTAAAAAACAAAGTACTGGAAGAAGGGAGAGCCTCAGACTGTGAGGAAGATCTGAGGTCCACTTCATTAGAGGCGACCAGGAAATCTTTAATAAAGTGTATTGTCTCAGAGCTCTGCCTCAGTCTCTTTTATTCTAGTTGGACAATTTTAATCCCCAAACTAAGGTCAAACATCATAATTACCCTAATAGAAAAACACATGTGAGGGGCAGCTAGGTGGTGCAGTGGATAGAACACTGGCCCTGAAGTAGGGAGGACCTGAGTTCAAATCTGGCCTCAGACCAAACACTTGACACTTACTAGCTGTGTGACCCTGGGCGAGTCACTTAGCCCCAAATTGCCTAAAAAGAAAAAAAAAAGAAAAACACATGTGACTTTAAATGATGTCCCATTAGAATTTAGTTTCGGACAAACTCAATCCCATCAACTGGATTTACATTTGTTAAAGTGCCCCTGAGATTAATATGTCTGTTTTCTATGAGCTAACCTCACCAGCCGGGTGCACTGGGACACAGAGTGAGCCTATTTGCCAAAAGGTGCCAAACAGGAGCCTGCAGTAGCCAGGCTTGCTCACTCCCAGATGCCGTTCCTGGTGTTCTCTCACTGACCTTGCTAAACTGTGATCACCCAAAGTGGCCCAAACCAGCCTAGTGGTCAATTGTTCCTGCAAAACATCCTGTTTCTGCGCCTTACCTGTTCCTGGTAAAGACTGTACACTCTTTACTTCTCCCAGGACCTCCCCTTTGTGATTTTCAAACATAAATTGCCCCTGCCACTCCTAGGCTGGAGGCTCTGTGGAAATGGAATGATAACAAGTTAACTAATCACTATGATTTGCTTGAGCTCTCTCATTATCCAAGAGAGGCTAAAATAATCAGGGAATCAAATCAGCCAATCAGGAAGTGGAATGAGTGTTGCTCAAGTTTGACATACCATTGATCCTTTGCAGTTTCCAGGGGTGAGTCTGAAACACATCTACTGTGCCAGCAACCACGGGGCTGGCTCAAACTGGTTCATACTGACCCCAAATGGACAGAGCTTGCACAAACGTAGTGGTCCCAGGTACTTTGCATTTCTCCTATTCTCATGCCTCTCTTTGTCACAAAACCATAGAAAGCATTCCCTAGCCCCTGATCTTTGGAGCAGCCAGACTAGATTCTCCTATTCTCTGAGCATGTGCATGTCCTATACTCACTCAGTACAAGCTTCAGGTTTTGCACTTGAACTATGCCTCCATTCCCTCTAGTCAGGAGGACACATACTTCAATTAATCATTCTATCACAATTAATCAGCCCCTTTGCACTTTGTACTGGGGTGCCTTAGCATTAATGTCTTATGTTCCTGCTAATAAAACTTTTCTGGTTTCAACTCATCTTGGACTCTTCTGAATGTTGAGTCTTTGCCCAGCTGATATTTCGGATGTCAGAAGTAGGATTCATCATGATGAGGAGCTTCTTCATGACCATTGGAGGCAAAATCCAGCTTCTTTGGTACCAGCTTAAACATTTTGATGTCTAGCTTGCCATTTCCCCCTTGAGGGTCTGGTAAATGCCTCCCTGCTTGAACCCCAATGTCCTGTCTCTTTCAGTAGAGTTAATTTATTAGGAGGAAAAGAGGTACCAGAGTGAATAAAGACCTGCAAGGGAAAGGTTGATCAATGAGTAAGGCCCAAAGGGCTCAAGGGTTTGTGGCCACAGGGTGGAGACTCCTTTGTGAGTTTCACAGAGCAGATACCTTGTAAAGAGGGAATTGGTGAAGACCTTGCTGGTGGGGACTTGTGAGAACCTGTAGGTTGGGATTGATGAGTACCAGGATTTAGTGTAGTTAGGGTTAGCAACTGATTAAACCCCCAATTTTTAATTTAGGTAGTACATATTACTTGGTGAAAAGACAAATTCCAAAATAAAGTAAGATCTTGACCAAGTTTCCAAGGAGAACCAAACTTTCCAAGCTACCCTCCAAGATGATGGCTGCTGGCCACATGTTTATGTTATGTGCCCCAAACCTTCAGGCATTTAACTAAATGGCAGAAATGGATCCAAGATGACCCTTATCACTATTAGCCAACATAGGGTTCTTTTGATCAGGATAAAACAAAATTACCTGAAGAAATGGAATGCTTTTAATAAATGGCTACTCAAAACTACCAAAGGAGAAGCCTCTTATAACTTGTTCAAGGAAACCTTAAATAGAATTTTTAAAAAATGGGGAAAGGGCAGAAAAGAAGATCTGGGCCCTCCATAATTATAGAATTGTATTGTTCAATTACAACAGGAAATCAGAGATTTGGGTTCATGTCAGATCAAATCGCCCAGCCCTAAGAAAACCTATCCACCCCTCTCCAAAGAGAACCCCTCCCCTCAGGATGAGATCAAGAAAGGAAAGAGGGAGGGAGGGACCTCTGAGGCTTTGGCCCCTGTGCCTCAACATCCCTTTGAGATAAATCACAAAGGCCAGGAAAGATAAGGACACCAAAATGACTCACTCTTTGACACCCTGGACCAAAGTTGAACTATTGAGTCAGGTTCTGGTGAGTCCAGAGGAGGCAGAACACGGTATAGAACTGCTGATGGTAAACATCTCCCAGAAAACATTTGTCAGGCTCTGCCTAGCAAGGAAAACCTTGATGAGACAGAAAAAGTGCGCCATGGCCTTGGGAATGGAAGTATTCCCAAGAACGACTGGACCTGTCAGGTGGGTTATAGAGCAGGCTCACTCACAGAGTGGAGTAAAATACAAAATACACAGAGGAGTAAAAGAGCCCAGTGTACAATACAAATTCCAAATACAAAGAGCCTGGACTGGGAACCTAGGGCAACCCGTGGGAACCAGGAGGTGTCCACTGGAGATGGGGTAGTCAGAGGACCTGAATTCAAACTGAACCTGGTGGACTATGTTCCCCCAGGCCTGGCCACATAGAGGGAGCTCATCACATAGAAATAACCAGCCACCTAGGGACCAGGCATCCCGGGAGTTGGCCCCGAGCATCTGGGAAAAGTTGAGCCAGGAGAAGCTGCAGGAGTGAACCAGGGCCAAAACACTGCAGGATATGGAAGGGAAGGCCTGCTTGGCTGTCTTCTTTGGCCTTTCCAGGAGGACAACTGAAAAGCCTGTGGGGAGAGTAAGGACCTAGGGCCTTATCTAGAGAATCTTTGCAAGTGATCTGGCCTCTGGAGAGGTCCAGGAAATGCCCCCCACCCCTGCCCTGATCCATGCACAGGAAGTGCTTGCCACACTCCTGAAGCGCATGGATGTTGCGAAAGGACTGGACGCCTGAAGCTCCTGCCATCTTGGCTTTCTTTATTCACCGATTGTAATCTTGCTTGCCATGTTACTTGTGTGTGTGTGTATGTGTGTGTGATGGACCTGCTACCTATTCTGGAAGCTGCTCTGACTCCTTGAGGAAAGAATTGTGATACAAGAGGAGTAGGGGGGTGAAAATGGGCTGCCTGCTATTTTAACATCCGCAGGATGGCTGTTGGACTGCCAAAATCTATGGGCTACAGAAAAGTTTTGGAGTGCAGAATTTTCTTTGGCTAAAGTATCTGCCTGTGAGTTTTGTCTTGTGTGTCCTCAGAGGAATCATGTGCTGTTCATGTTTACAGTGCCTTCCTAGGTGCAAAGAACTGGTTCTCAAGCCAAAGAAGACAAATGGTGTAGCTTCTAAGTCTATTCTCATTATGAATCAGGACCATTGGAGTTTGCCCAGGATGCAGTAGAAGCCCTTGGCCTTTTCAAGCTAAGGTGTTTAACAGGTCTCACTCTGACTCAGGCAGCACCCACTCAGTGGTCAACGCTTAATTAAAAAAAAATGAGACAAAAAATGGCTTCTTTTAAAAAATATAGATCTGGGAAGGGAAGACCTTCAGGGTTTCTGGGGAAAACAGAAACAATTGTTATTTACATTCATTCTGGGCCAACCAGGCCCAAACAGTGACCAAGTAGGGCTTGGTCTTGGATCAGAGTGGTTTGTGGTTAAGGCTGGTCTTTAAGAGAAAAAAAATGAAAAGAAGGGAAAAAAAGAGGAAGGGAGGGAGGAAAAAAAGTAAGAAAGAAACAAAGAAAGAAGGAAAGTGTTGCCCAACTGGAAGTTTGGTACCTAGTGGGCAACTCCTTCTCTACTCACAGAGGCTGCTGTCTGTTCTATTTTCTGGAAGAGGACATGACATCATTAAGGTGATGCCTTGCAAGTGAACTGGATTTAAGTGAGGGAGGATTTTCCTCCCTCCCTTCCTCTTTTTTTCCCTTCTTTTCATTTTTTTTCTCTTAAAGACCAGCCTTAACCACAAACCACTCTGATCCAAGACCAAGCCCTACTTGGTCACTGTTTGGGCCTGATTGGCCCAGAATGAATGTAAATAACAATTGTTTCTGTTTTCCCCAGAAACCTTGAGGGTCTTCCCTTCCCAGATCTATATTTTTTAAAAGAAGCCATTCTTTGTCTCTTTTTTTTTATTAAGCCTTAATCACTGAGTGGGTGCTGCCTGAGTCAAGGGATCAAGGTGATGATATGCAAGTGAACTGGATTTAAGTGAGGGAGGGCTGTGCAATGTCACCAGCCTCACTCTCTCCTCCAGTGACCCATCTGGGTCCAGTGGCCAGATATAGATCAGGATGACTGGAGATGCCTTTTCAAGTTAGGTCCTTATCAGGTCTCAGTTAGACTGAAGCAAAGCCTATTCTGGAGGTTGTTGAGTAGATGGTGACATGATCAGGTGAAAGCCTTAGGAAGATGAACTTGACAACTCAGGGGAGGATTGACCAGGACTTGGGGAGGCTCTTAAATACCTCAGGTGTGAGGTGATTGGAGCCTGAACCAAGAAAGTGACAGTGTTGGGAGAGGAGTTGTATGGGAGAGATGTCACACAGGTGGAATCATGGGACTTTGCTCCAGATTGAATGTGGGGGTCAGGAGGATGAATGTGAGAGTGCCTGATGCCTCATCTCTGAGCCTGGACTATTGGAATTGCATTAGGAAAGCAGGAAGATGAGTCGGTTTGGTAAGGAGCAACAGATCATCAACCTCACTCCTGGCCGATCTACTGGAAAAGAACGTTTTGGAATGTAAATACACTCATTTCAGCTGGAGATGAGGGAATGAATGGAGGGAGGATACTAATAGCATAAGAAGTAGCAGAGGGCTCAGATTCTTAAAATCTAGCCAATAGCTCACAAGTGTTCAGATTCCTTAAGAGACTGGCCAATATGGTGGATGTTCTAATAAACCTTGTCTTTGGCTGAAAGAAGGCTTGGGTCAAATTTTTTTGGGCAGGACCCGTGTGTTGTGATTTTGGGGTCCCAGCACCCCTAACTCCCTAAATCTCAACATTTTGATGGCCCATATGGGGAAAACTGCCTAACCCCAACTTCTCCTCCAGCCAAGACTATGTAAGCCTCCTCCCTTTTTTCTTGCTCTGCAGTTGAGGTCACTCTCCAAGTGCCTCAGAAGGTTTGGAGGTGCTTTTAGGGCAGACAGTTATAAGGCTGTCTCACACTTGGGCTGATGCTCTCAGGCTCTAGGTCCACTGGGTCAGTTCAGGGCTATGGACCTGAGTACACCTGCCACAGCATAGAGGACAAGGACAGATGCCCTATCTGGAAGCATATGCCCAGTTCTGTCAATTCTCTCAGCACCAGGGAATTGGGAAAACTGCAGGTGCTTTTTGATTCCCTAAGGTTTACTTACTCCCTTCCCTCTACACCCCTCCTTCATATTACAGGGAAAAGTTAGAACAGCTAAAAATATCTTAGCTGATTCTGGAGGTTTTGTGATTGATCATTAAGGAGTCTTGAAACTCCTCCTTACAACCCTGGTCACTCCTTTCTCCCACTCCCTTCCCTTGAATCAAGAGGGTACCTATTAACCCTTCTCATAGGAGAAAAAAGTTTCACCCTTCTCTCCTTCACCATGGGCCCCTTGGGTCCTGGGTCAACCTTTGCCTATAAGCATCACCCAGGTTCAGCACAACCTGTTCAAGGTAAAGAAGCTAGGCTCCGAACTTGGGTAAGCACACTCTTTTAAACTTGCAGTTTTAACTGTTAATGATGAGATGTTGATTCTCAGTGTAAAGTAATTTGGAAACGCATTTAACAAAACTGAAGTCACCTGATTGATAATGGGTTTGTTTCAAGTTTCAAATTGGTGAACTTTTTGCATCAGTTACATCAAACAGTTTTTCATAATTTGGTACCACTAAAATAATCTGGCTATTGTTGGTTATTGTTGCAATGTCTAAACTTGCCAAAAAGGTTGTTTGGGTTTTGTCTTGCTGAGAATTTACAAGTATATAGAAATAATCTCTAATGAGTCGCTTTTTACACCAGGACAAATTTAAATTTGAGATGTAAATTGTGGAAAAGTTTTTCCTAAGCTATGATTAGTGAAACTTGCTATTTGAGGTAAAAAAGTTCACAGGGTTTTATTTTAAGTTGTCTAATGGATCATAATAATCCATCAATAAATCAACAATCCACATCTGAGAAATACCACAAGCTACTCAGAGAGAATGTGATACTGGTGGGAAGTCAGCATCAGAAAAAGCTGAGAGGACAATTTTAGCCTCAGTCTAAGATGGGATCTTCCTGGCTCAGTTTCCCCATTATGTTCCTTTGAAAGGGAATGTTACCCACCTGGCTATCCTGAGTCTGGCTATGAGGTAGATTTGAATTCAAAAAGGGCTAAGGATGTTTTATCCTGTCGTTTGGGCCCTGAAGTCTTTTCTGTCAGATTTGGGTCTTCCAGACTACAGGCCATTCACCTACAGTTGGTAGCAAACAGTGAGTACCAGACAATGTCCCACCATCATCCCCTGGATGCAGCCTGTGCTTGGTTCCAATCAACCTCCTCTTTGGGACCCTCCTCAAGGCAGGGACAGCTCTACACCCCTTACCAGCAGGAAGCAGTTACAGAAGCCAAGACCTTTGCCCCTTACCCCAAAAGAATTTGGGTCCCATTTGTTTGAAGGAGGAATGATGAGGATGAGATCTGGACCCCAAAAAGGAAACCCCTGGGCTTTCCCACATGGCCAAATCTCTGGTGTTCACCTGAGGCTACAATCCCATCAACTGGCCTTTCATTGTGGCTAAACCCAATCTCTGTTACCCTTAACCTAACCTAGCCCTCCATTGTCTTACCTCTCTATGGTCCCTGGCCAATTCCCACCCTTAATCCTAGCTAGGCTCCATTCTTCCTTGACCACGTAGTCCAGGTCTCTGGCATTCTATTCCCTCACAGTCCCCACAGACTACTTGGCCACTTCTACATATCTCCCACAGTCTTTCTGGACATAAGGTCCATCTTGTCTCCATTAAGGTGCTCAGATTCTTAAAATGTAGCCACTGCTCAGATTCCTATAATCTAGCCAAAAGCTCAGTAATGTTCAGATTCCTTAGGAGTCTTCCCAATATGATGGATGTTCTAATAAACCTTGTCTTTGGCTGAAAAAAAAAAAGTAGCATAGAATTGGGGAGGAAATAATCAAAAATCAAATAAAAATAATAGCATGCATTTATATAGCACCCACTATTTGCCATGTACTTCACAAATATTGTTGCATTTTATCCTCAGAAGAACCCTAGGAGTTAGGTACTATTAGTATTCCCATTGTACAGATGGAGAAACTGAGGCAAAGAGAGGTCCTGTGACTTGCCCAAAGTCACAGGACTAGCAAGTTTCTGAGGTGGGAATGGAACTCCAGTCTTCCTGACTCAGGTTCACCACCAGTTGTATTCTGAGTTTTAAACAGTATACCTTGAAAATGCTCACAAATAGAAGGAAAATTGGACAAAAGTTCTCTTTCTGAGGGATGGAAATTCTTCTTCTTTTTTTTTAAGCTTTCGAACCAGCCAAAATGAATTCCTAGTTATTGTTAAGAGCTTTGTTTTTCTATTGACTCATGACAGTTAGTGTATTAAATGACCCATGTACTTGAAGGTTAATTGCACACATTACTTAAAGTTGGTTTGTTTGTTTGTTTTTAACGATGTTTATATACAAAACAACCTCTGAAAAGCTAGAATTTCTTCGGACCTAACTTTCTCTTTTCTACCACTGGCAAACTGGCTACACTCTCACGGAAATCCTCCTGAGTGACTAACTCCCGAAGCTGCCAGATAGAAGAGTACCATAGGGAGAAGAGAGGGTCACATTAGAAAACCTTAGCTGAGGAATACGTGACCATTTAAGGTCTGTTTTTGCAGAATGGTTGTGGTGGTCCATGATGATGCCACGATGGCCTCTACTATGCTTGCCTAGCGACCATGGTTTTCAAAGAGCTTGTTACCTCTGCTGCAAGAATGTGAACCCGAGTAACATCTTCTTCTGGGGATTACAGGTTTGATGAGGTAACCCAGGAATGAGAGAACTACTCTGGTGCAGTAACAGCCAGCCAGGGTGGGGTTGTGCATACTTGTCATTTGCACATGGATCTCAAATTGAAAAATTGAAAGAACATGTTGTACTTAGAAGCAGTGAGAGTCTGATGCATGATCCCCAAAAGCAGTAAATACAAAATACAGTACTGGTATTCTTCATGTGCCCTCTGATACTGCAAGAGAAAAAATCAGATTGAAAGTGATCACCAGGCAATTACATCACATTTACAGGTAGGATAGAGCATGAAAGAATTTGAATATTTAGTATATGTGCGCCAAATGGCATGATATCTATGAAAAAAGGATTGAAAGTACAGACAATGAAAGTGAAAAGGAAAAGGAAATATTGAAAGTGGAAACAATCAGTCTAGTTCTGTGGACAGAGCATGCCCAGTCAAGAGCCTGTGTGCTAGCCTCAGCTGTTGGCATTTGGGTCAAGTCATTCAGCCATTCTGAGCTCAAGGCCTGAGTTTTGAATATGATGACAATGTCGGCCCTGCCTCAGTTAGAGGTTTATTGTGAGGATGCAGTGTGATTCTACGTGAAGCTCTTTGTAAATTAAGTCATCCTTCAGATGTGAGCTACTGGCATATTGAAATGAGTGGTTCTGCCCATTTATGTTTGAAGAGTTTTTTTCTTTGCCTGGGGAAATAGAAAGTAAACGAGTTCATGGTCTGCCAGTGGAGGGAAGGATGTGTGTGTGTGTGTGTGTGTGTGTGTGTGTGTGTCTTTGTGTAGTGTCTGTGTATATTGGTTTTACTGTTTGTTTCTTTCAGAAGGAGAAATCATACTTGAAATGAAAGAGACTACTGCAGAGCTAAGCCTTTCTGTGGAAGAAACTCATAAGCAAAGATTCATGAGTGCTGGTCTCTGTGACGTCATTTGTAAATTCTGTATTACACATCAGAGAATCTATTCTGGAAAGAAGCCTTATGAATGTAATCAATGTGGAAAGGCTTTTACATGGATGGAGCATCTTATTTTACATGACAAAATCCATACTGGAAAGAAACCTTATAAATGTAATCAGTGTGGAAAGGCTTTCAAATACAGAATCAGCTTTGTTGAACATCAGAGAATCCACACTAGGAAGAAACTACTTGAATGTATTCAGTGGGGGAAAGTTTTTACATGGAGTGGAAGTCTTATAGTATAGCAGAGAATGCACACTGGAGAGAAACCTTATGAACATCATCAGTGTGGAAAGGCTTTCAGAGACAGCTCCATTCTTGCTAAGCATCAGAGAATCCACAATGGACGGAAATCTTATGAATGTATTCAGTGTGGAAAGGCTTTCACATGGAGTGGCAACCTTATTGTACATCAGAGAATCCACACTGGAGAAAAAATTCGTGAATGTAATCAGTGTGGAAAGGCTTTCAGAAACAGTTCCCATCTTATTAAACATCTGAGGATCCATACTAGCGAGAAAACTTATAAATGCAATCAATGTAGTAAAGCCTTCAGCAAAAGTCACTATTTCCCATCAGAGAATTCATAGCAGATATAATTCTTACCACTGACATGAATGCAGAAAAGCATTAAAATGGAGTACAGAGCTTCTGAGAGAGCAGGAAATTCACTCTGAGTATAAGCCATTTATGGCCTTAATGTGAGAAGGCCTTCAGCCAGAGATAAGCTCTGACTTTACATCAGACGATTCATCTTGGAAAGAAGACTTATGAATGTGCTCCAAGGGGACATGCTTTTCTCCAGAAGATGGAGGTCATTCGTGAAGGGTTAAATTTTGTGTCTTCCAGAATGGTGAAATAAGGGAAAATAAGTCATACTGACTCACCAAGTGGCAGAATAGCCAAATGAGGCAATAAAATTGCTCATGAATTGCAGGATTATGTGAAAGAAGTCATCGGGATGTTCTCACAAACAGAATGTCTTCAGAATAAGGAAAAGGACTTTTGTCAGCATTATGTCAACTGAGGAAAAATGAAACAGAAGATCATCAGATTCCGAGCTCATTGACAAAACATGATGTAAATGTAGCAGGCTGTAAATATAGATGACCCTTCTCAAGTATCAAGTATCAAGAAGCATTCCCTTCTCAGGTATCATGGTACCTATCTCAAGTATCAGATTAGTATTCTCAGATTAGGACAGCCTCTCCTATATATGGTCCATCAGGGGGCCTCTTAAGTCATTCTCTTCACTCTTGTTCTCCCAAGTTTCTAGAGTTCTAGGGGTATATTTAGATTGTTTATTTCTCATAAAGAAACTAGCAAAAAAAATTTCCTGAAGAATTAGCTCAAACAAAACCCAAGTTAATTAAATGTTGTTTTTCTTCTTTTTAAAAAAATTTTATTTAGTATTTTATTTTTCCCCAGTTACATGTAAAAAAAATTTTAACATTAATTTTTAAAACTTTGAGTTTTAAATTATCCCCCTTCCTCCCTCCCCACCCACACCAACCCAGCTGAGAAGGAAAGTAATTCCATATAGGTTATACATGTTTAGTCATGCAAAACATATTCATAAAAGTCATGTTGTGAAAGAAAACAGACAAGAAAAAAAACCTCAAGAAAAATAAAGTTAAAAAAAAAAAGGATTCTTCAATCTGTATTCAGAGACCAACAGTTATTTCTCTTCTGTTGGAGAGCATTTTTCATCCCAAGTCCTTCAGGGTTGTCTTAGATCATTGTATTGCTGAGAATAGCTAAGTCATTCACAGCCAATCATCTGACAATATTGTTGTTACTTTGTATGCAGTACATTTCACTTTGCATCAGCTCATTTAAGTCTTTCCAGATTTTTCTGAGAGTATCTTGCTCATCATTTCTCATAGTACAATAGTCCATCATAATCACATACCACAACTTGTTCAGCCATTCCCCAATTAATGGGCATCCCCTCAACTTCTAATTCTTTACCCCCAGAAAAGAGTTGCTATAAATATTTTTGTACATATAGGTCATTTTCCTTTTTGTTTTTTATCCCTTTTGGGATACAAACCTAGTAGTGGTATTGCTGGATCAAAGGGTATGCACAGTTTGGTTGCCGTTTGGCCATAGTTCCAAAATGCTCTACAGAATGGTCAGAGCAGTTCACAACTCCATTAACAATGCATTAACGTCTCATTTTTCCCACATGCCCTCCAACATTTGTCATTTACCTTTTCTGTCCTATTAGCAAATCTAATAGGTATGGGGTAATACCTCAGAATTGTTTTAATTTACATTTCTCCATTCAACAGTGAGTTAGAATTTTTTTTCATATGGCTATAGATAGCTTTGATTATTTTTCTGAAACAAATCATGTCTTCTGATCATGTATCAATTGGGGAATAGCTCTTATTTTTATAAATTTGACTCAGTTCTCTATATGTTTGAGAAATGAGGCCTTTATCAGAGAAACTTGCTTCAAATTTTTTCTCACAGTTACTATTACTAACTATACATCCCTCTATCCTATTCCCTCCTCATTTATTCTATTCTCTCTCCTTTCACCCTGTCCCTCCTCAAAAATGTTTCACTTCTGACTATTCCCTCCCCTATCTTTCCATCACCCTCCACTCTTTCTCTTACTCCCGTCCCTTCCACTTTCCTGAAGGGTAAGATAGATTTCTATACCCAATTGAGTATGTATGTTATTACCTCTTTGAGCCAATTCTGATGAGAGTAAGTTTCACTCACTCCCCCTCACCTCCACTTCTTCCTCTCCACTGTAAAAGATATTTCTTGCTTCTTTTATGTGAGATAATTTACCCCATTCTACCTCTCCCTTTCTCTTTCTTCCCGTACATTCCTCTCACCCCTTAATTTTATTTTTTTAGACACCATTCCTTCATATTCAACTCACACCTATGCCCTCTGCCTATATATGCTCCTTTAACTACCATAATAGTGAGAAAGGTCTTATGAGCCCCAAATATCATCTTCCCATGTAGGAATATAAACAGTTTAACCTTATTAAGTCCCTTATGATTTCTCTTCCTTGTTTACCTTTTATGTTTCTCTTGAGTCTTGTATTTGGAAGTCCTCTATCTCATTGAATATTCATTGTTTCCCCTGAAGGATTACACTCAGTTTTGCAGGGTAGGTGATTCTTGGTGGTAAGTTTAGCTCCTTTATCCTCTGGAGGACAATATTCCAAGCCCTCCAGTCCTGTAATGTAGAAGCTGCTAAATCTTGTGTTATCCTGATTGTGTTTCCACAGTACTTGAATTGTTTCTTTCTGGCTGCTTGCAATACTTTCTCCTTGACCTGAGAACTCTGGAATTTGGCTATAATATTCCTTGAAGTTTTCATTTTGGGATCTCTTTCAGGAGCTGATTAGTGGATTCCTTCAATTTCTATTTTACCTTCTGCTTCTGGAATATCAGGGCAGTTTTACTTGACAATTTCTTGAAAGATGATGTCTAGGATCTTTTTTTGATCATGGCTTTCAGGTCAGTCAATAATTTTAAAATTACCTCTCCTGGATCTATTTTCCAGGTCAGTTGTTTTTCCAATGAGATATTTCACACTGTCTTCTATTTTTTTCATTCTTTTTGGTTTTGATTTGTCATTTCTTGATTTCTCATAAACTCATTAGCTTCCATTTGTTCCATTCTAATTTTAAAGGAATTATTTTCTTCAGTCTTTTGGACCTCCTTTTCCATTTGGCCAATTCTTCTTTTTAAGGCATTCTTCTCTTCATTTTTTTTAACCTCTTTTACCTATTCTGTTTTTTAAGGTGACGTTTTCTTCAGTATTTTTTGTGTCTTTTTTACCAAGTTGTTGACTCATTTTTCAGGAGTTTCTTGCATCACACTCATTTCCTTTCCCAATTTTTCCTCCATTTCTCTTATGTGATTTTCAGAATCCTTTTTGAGCTCTTCCATGACCTGAGACCAATTCACATTTTTTTCTTGGAGGCTTAGGACGTAGGAGCTTTCACTTTGTCATCTTCTTCTGAGTGTATGTTTTCATCTGCCTTATCACCACAGTAACTTTCAATAGTCAGAGGGTTTTTTCTGTTGTTTGCTCATTTTCCCAGCTTATTGTTTGACTTTTAAGTCTTTGTTAAAGTCAGGCTCTGCTTCCAGCATGGAGGGCACACTGTCCCAAGTTTCAGGGGGCTTGTGTAGCTGTTTTCAGAGATACTTCTAGGGACCTGTAAGTTTCCAGTTCTTCCAAGGTGGTATGATTGAAGGAGAGGTGTTTACTACTCTCCTGGCCTGTGCTCTGGTCTATGAGCACCACAAGCACTCCTTTCTGAAACTTTAAGGAGGGTGCCCCCTCTGCTGTGGCTGTGAGCTCTGCTGGGCTAGTGCTCCTCCTCACCCTGGGACTACCACTCAGGACCCAGATCTGAGATGGGGAAAGCAACAGAGTTCTGCCTCAGTAGTAACAAAAAGGCTTTTGTAATCTCCTTCTGACCAGTTTTTCAACTTCCTTACCATCTGTGGACTGGAACTCCAGAAGCAACTGCTTCTGCTGCCATTGCTGATTCAGTCTCTCCAAAGACCTGCTCCTGGCTGGGGCCAGAGCTGTGCTGGGGCTGGGGCTAGATTGTGCTCCTCTCTAACCCAGATGCAATGTACCTTTCCTACTGGCTTTCTAAGTTGTCTTTGGCATCTGGTGACTGAGAGGTGTGGAAACTGCCACTGCTGCCAGTGAATCAGTCACCCCGAGGCCTGATCTGGCTTTGTGGGGGCCCAGTTTGTGCTGACCAGGCCTATGCTGGACTATGCTCCTCTCTGACCTTGGTGCTCTGACAGAGCTTTCCTGCCAACCTTTCAAGTTGTCTTGGACTGGAAATCTGTTTCGCTCTGTCTTTTTGTGGGTTCTGTTGCTCTAGAATTTGTTTAAAGTCATTTTTTAAGGTATTTGGAGGGGTTTGGGGGAGAGCTCTGGCAAGTCCCTGCCTTGACTCCACCATCTTGGCTCCACCTCCTCTAAATATTGGGTTTTTTTTAAATCAAAGAATGAAGCCTCCATTCTTTATCCTAGTTACTCTTGTTTCTCTGTAATGAAATATTATAATTAAGGAAAATATGCTATACACAAATGAAAGCAATCATAAACAAAGGCATAATTTGTTTTGGCTATGGCAACATCATACCTAGAGTGACCTCAAGCCTTCAATGTAACAACAAATAAGTCTTCTTCACGTGACTGGAAACCATCTCATACCACTCAGTGCAGTCCACATTCTGATGAATATCTTTCTAGAATCCTCTTCATATTTCCATCCAGATAAGATTGTATTCCAGTCTCTCAGAAAACAAACTAGATCTTTTCTTTAACTTTGTTCTCTTTTAAGTGATCACAGAAAACTTCCTCTCCCACCCCAAATATACTATACTTGCCAGCTTCTCACAAGGACTTCACAGAATTTTCTTTACCACATATCACATTTATCAGCTCTTAGAAGAAATACATTTCACATAACCTTCTCTCCTCCTCCACAGATCCACCTACCTCACAGACAGAACACAAACTTTCTCCCTGATTCCACAGGGAGACACATTTCATAATAAGACATTTCTTAGCTTTTTTCCAACTGACCATATAAAATGTTTTCCTAAAAATTCCATTGAACTCTTAATGACTGTGATTTTAAGAGTTGACTCTGACACTCATAAAGGGTATGACCTTTGGGTAAATCCCTTCTCTGGGTTTCAAGTTTCCTCCTGAAAATTGATGAGGATTGAACTATTTAACTCTGAAGTGTCTTTCAGCTCTGTGTCCTATGACTTTTGATGATTTAGGAGACAATGGCATTCAAGGACGTGGCTGTGGACTTCACCCAGGAGGAGTGGAGCTTCTTGGACCATTCTCAGGAGTTGTACAAGGAAGTCATACTAGAGAATGCCCGGAACCTGCTCTCCCTGGGTAAAGACACTTCCCCTAGTAACTCTGAGTCTGCAAGCAAAGGGGACATCTTCATTCCCTTGTGTGCAGGGTTTGGAGGATCTATCAATTATTAGAGAGAGAAAAGTGTTGGTCTCCTGTGTCCAAGAATCCTCCTGCTGCCTGGTTTTTCTATAGGAAGTCTTTGCATTCTGTGATAGGGACTTGAGGGTTTCCTTTGTTGTTCCAGATGCTGTCTCTTACCAATTCTAGGTAGCTTCAAGTCAAAGATCAAAAATGCTATCCATACCCAGAGAAAGAACTGATGGTGTTTGAATAAGGTTGAAGCATACTTTTTTACTTTATTTTTCTTGAGATACATTGTTTTTGTCTATGTTTTCTTTCACAATATAACAAATATGGAAATATTTTGCATGACTACACATGTGTAACCTTTATCAAATTACTTGCCATCTCAACAAGGAGGATGCGGAGAGAGGAAGGGAGAGAATTTGGAACTCAAAGTTTTAAAAAATGAATGTGAAAAAAAAATTTTCCATGTAACTAGGGAAAAATAAAATGCTTAATAACTTCAAAAAATTTTTAAGCATAGAGAGAACTGAGTCAAATTTATAGAAATAAGAGCCATTCCTCACTTAATAAATTGTCAAAGGATATGAATAGGCAGTTTTCAGACAAAGTAATCAAAGCTATCTATAGTCATATAAAAATTATCTTTGTCACTATTGATTAGAGAAATGCAAATAACTCTAACCTACCACCCCACTCCAATTAGATTGGCTAATGTGACAGAAAAGGAAAATGATTAATGTTGTAGGGTATGTGGAAAATTGAAACACTAATGTCTTGTTGGCAAAGTTGTATACTGATTCAACACCATTCTGGAGAGCAATTGGAACTATGCCCAAAGGGCTACTAAACCATTGAGAGAAATGATTGTTTCTCTCATATTAATAACCATTTACTATTGGAGAGATCCAGGATTTTGCTCCTTTTATTTTCTCATTCAGAAATGAACCCCAGTAGGCTATTTAGTTAGATAGCCTTTGAAGTCTGGGACTGATAATGAGATGAGGCAAAACAGGGAAAGTTCAGGTCTGATCAAAAAGTAAAGAAATTATACTTTAGGCGAATTAGTGGATTCTGGAATATTGTGTTTTAGTCAGACAGGTCTGGGTAAAAGTGGATTCCCCTTTTGTTTAGATTACCCTAAACAGGGTACTATGGTTTTAGATGTCTCTTTGACCAAGGCTGAATGATCAGTCACATCCCCTAGACCCACATTAGAATAAGTCCCCCTTTCATTATAATATTCACTCTCTTATTACTTGTTAACCAATCGGAGTTGATTTCTACCCTCAGGAACACCCACTGTTCCAAGGGCATATAAGCATTGAATCAGTTCCATGAGGGGTCTTTGCTTTAGGAGAGACATCTAAATGACTCTTTTATTAATTATCCACTAGCAATAATTAATAAAACGATTAATTACCTAGAGACTATGATTTTCAAGCTTTTGTTACATCACAACCAGGCATATCCTTTGACCAAGCAATACCACTACTTGGTCTGTAACCCAGAGATAAAAAAAAAAAAGGAAAGAACCTATCTATACAAAAATATGTATAGCAGCTCTTTATGAAATGGTAAAGACTTGGAAATTAAGGGGATGCCCACCAATTGGGGAATGGCTCAACAAGTTGTTGTATATGATTGTGATGGAATACTATTGTACTATAAGAAATGATGAGCAGGATGCTGTCAGAAAAACCTGAAAAGACTTAAAAAAAAAACTGATGCAAAGTGAAATGAACAGAAGCAGGAGGACATTGTACACAGTAATAGCAATTTTGTACGATGATCAACTGTGAATGACTTAGATGTTCTCAGCAATACAATGATCCAAGACAATTCTGAAGGACTTATGATCAAAAATCCTACCCATCTCTAGAGAAGGATTTGATGGAGTCTGAATGTAATTGAAGTATACTTTTTCTTCACTTTATTTTTCTTGTTTTTTTTTTAATCTATGTTTTCTTTCACAACATGACTAACATGTAAATAAGTTTTGCAAGACTGCACATGTAAAATATATCTAATGGCTTGTCTTCTCAATGTGGGGGTGGGAGGGAAAGATGGAGAGAATTTGGAACTCAAAAAATTTTTGAAAAACTAACGCTAAGAATTGTTTTTACTCTTTGACTTAGCTATTCTTAGCAATACAATGATCCAAGACAACCCCAAAGGACTAATGATGAAGCATACTATCCTCCTCCATAGAAAGAACTGATATTGTTTGAATACAGACTGAAGCATGCTATTTTTCACTTTCTTTAATTTTTTAATTTGAGTCTTGTACAAAACAACTAAAATGGAAATGTTATACATAATTGCATATGTATAACCTATATCTGGTTGCTTACCATCTCAGGAATGGGGGAGAGAGAGAGGGAGGGATAGAATTTGGAACTCATAACTTTAAATAAAAATGAGCCAGAAGATCCTCCACTCCTGGAAGGAGTCAGAAATTCCTGGATGGGAAGGTGAGACATTCCGGATCATTCTGGAGAAATAAGGAGGTAGGATTACGTTGCTCCAGAGTCGTGGGTGTGATAGGTATAAAACTAGTTGTTACCATGGTGATGACCAGTGTTATGCAGAAGATCTTACCTCACTGTTCTCTTGCTCACTGGCTTCTCTGTAATGGCAGTTTTTCAGCTTTGTGAAATTACCATACTCTCTTAATGTATTTTTCATCCATCTTCTTATGTTTGGGCCTTTTGTGGAGATATAGCATAACTGAACACCACCTTCCTCATGATCGTTTCATATACTTAAAGACAAATAAAATTGGACTCAAGGCATTAATGAAGTTTTGGGCTCTTCAGAACAAGTTGTTACTGCCTCTGACTTGTATTGATGACTTCTCCTCCGTTCCCTTGTGGTATGGAGGCCACCAGCTGAGACCTGATTATGGTAGATGTGTAAAAATGTCTTGCTTGGCCCTTCTCTTTTTGGAGAGTTTGTGATGGTATTAACATCCTACAGAAGAAGAGTTATGCTTTCTTGCAGGAAAAAAGGGTAAAGAGCAAAACAGATAGGTATAGAATGACCATATTGAAAGTAAGCCACTAACCATTCCAAAGGATATTGATCTTCATCTAGAAACAAAGTCAATTACAGAAGTGGATACTTTAGCATTGCATTATGTTCCTCAATATCAATGGCTGGTGGATTTCACAGTGGCAGCTGCAGTAGTATATCTAGTAACTAAAGTCTACGAAAGTTTGATGAAACTTACACAGGAAACAAATATCAGCATTGTCTGTTGCTTGTTTTGACTTTTGTAATTAAGGTACAATTTTCATTGACTACATACTATTTTAAAGTAGAAGAAGGTGGTGAAAGATCAGTTTGTGTTACCTTTTGATTTTTTTTCTTTGTCAAAGCCATGGCAATCTTGATTATTACTAAAAACTACCTAGAATTGGGACTTGAAACAGGTTTTACAAATTTTTCAGAAAGTGCAATGCAGTTTCTTTAAAAGCAAGGTTTAGAATCCCAAGATCCTGTGTCTAAACTTATTTTCAAAATTTTCCTCTCTACTCCTCGCACTTATTGGTGCTTTTTTTTTTTTTTTTTTACTTTTCTGGGTTGTGGCTGGCTCAAATGCATCTGGATGCCCTGAATTTGGCAACAGAAAAAATAACACAAACATCACTTTACATAAACTTCTTGGCACCCTTCTTTATGGCCTTGCTGTAGCTAAAACCAATCAGCAAAGTCTACATTATGAACCCAAATTTGAGTAAAGAAAGTGTTCCTTTAGTGACAGAAATGACGTTTGATACTGTGGGACTCTGGTTCATAATCCTGCTATGTGCTCTTAGATTGACTCTGATGTGCAATCACCCACAAGCTTACCCGAACTTAGCCCAGAAGTGTGTGCATCAGATGAAGAAAGTTGGGTGATTTAGTACCATTGATTTACAGAAAGTGGTGGTGAGAGTGTTTTATTACCTTTGTATAATTGCACTGCAGTACGTGGCAGTACTCTGGTCATGCTGCTCCACACAAGCCTGCTTTTGAAAACACTAGGTAATCATTCCTGCTGGATTTATTCCAGCTCTAGCTCAGACTCTCTAGTGAAGAATCATCCATTCTCTGGTTCTGTTCACTCTGAATTACCATCTGCTGATGAAAAAAAAAATGAAGGTAGCCGTTACCCAGATAAAAATGGCACTGGGCAGCCTAAAGACCATCTTTACTCCTCTGCTGTTCCCAGGGCTCTTGTCATCTCTGACCTGGTGGATTGTTGCTCGTCTCTTTGCCACAAACCTTTTTGGACCTTTCTATCACCAGTACCTAACTGCGGCATGAACAATCAGCTAACAAAGACAACAGCAGCAAGATAGTGAAGGCATCCTACTTTGGAGTCCATGTGCCTTTGAAGAAAGGGCTGGGGAAAATCAGAAGAAGGCAGAAAGACTGAAGACAAATACATATTATCCAAGTAGTGTCTTTTTTTATTGCTTCCTCTGTCTTCTCAGGGTCAATTGATGTTTTAATGTTTAAAATCAAAAGTTGGTTTGTTCATTTTGTTATGTAAAGAGTAGGTGAGTAACTATTGAATCATTGCAGTGAAACTGTGACTTTTTTCTTTATATGGATAAATATATATATACATTTATATATGTATGCGTGTATATACATATGTGTATGTATGCATATGTGTGTATGTATATATGTATGTGCGTATACGCACATACATATATACATACACACATACACATTTAATGATGTAAGAGGGCTATTTAAACACTTGTGATGCCTTGGTTTACAGTAACACCCAACTATTCTTGAAATTTCATTTATGACTTCAGGCATTGTCTGATGCCTTTTAATGGTATTAAGGTACAATCTCGAAACTGAGCCATACTTAGAGGAGACAAGGGAGAAAACAATAAACTTCTGTTGGAACTGTATTAGTTGCTTTTCCAAATGAATAACAGCAACTACAACAAATCCAACGGGAAAGAAGAAACAGCTCCTGTATATTACACCAAAGGAAACTGTAGTGTATTATTTTAATTTAATGGAGATATAAGTGCAGAACATCAGCAAGCATTGCTACGTGAGCAGAGCAAAAACCATGATTTTAAAATGTATGTTGTCTCAATCTCTGCAGTTCTTTAAAAAACAACAACTGCAACAAACGGCCATATGAACAATTGCTTTTAGCAGCTTGCTGCTAAGATTGGATCTCACAAATTTGCGTGGGCCTCAATTTCTATCATTTTCCATATCATTGGACAAATTTAACTTAAAACACCGCAAAAATATTTCTCGACACTGATCAAACTTTTTTTTTACTTTTTGGTGAGGCAATCAGGATTAAGAGACTTGCCCAGGGTCACACAGCTAGTAAGTGTCAATTGTTTGGTCTGAGGTCAGATTTGAATTCAGGTCCTTCTGACTTCAAGGCCAGAGCTGTATCCACTGCGCCACCTAGCTGCCCCCATGATCAAACTTTTAAAAATACTTTGTCTTGCTGAATGGATATATGTATTGTACATATTATATGTTAAGTATATAATATATTGGAGCTATAAAAGATGAACATAGAGAAATCTTATTTCAAGTTGCTGTTTGTATATCAAAAAGTGATCAAATGGAGGTGCATTTGTGTCTAGAAGTTTCAGGCTTTTTGAATGAAAATTAAAAGTCATTTTTGAAAGTTCAAAAAAAGTTTTCAAAAGAGAATTGTTTTTACTTGTAATTGGGGGAAAATAAAATATTTTTTAAAGAATGTTAATGGGATGAACTCATTCATAAAGCAGAAATAGATAAAAAATTAGAATCTGATATATATTGTTTACAAGAAACAAATTTAAAAATGAGAGATATAAACAGTTAAAATAAAGGTCTGGAGTAGAATATTTTATACTTTAGCTGAGGTAAAAAAAAAAGCAGAGGTGGCAATTATGATCTCAGACAAAGATAAAATTTAAATGGATTTAATTAAAAGAGAGAAAAAGGGAAACTGCATGATAAAAGGTACCATAGAAAATGAAATAATCTCAACACTAAACCTATCTGCACCAAATGCTATAGCAGCTAAATTTTTTAAAGGAAAAGTTAAATGAATTATAGGTGAAAATAGATATTAATACTATAATGGGGGAGATTTTAACCTTCCTCTATCAGAATTAGATAAATGTAACTGAAAATAATTAAGAAAGAAGTCAAAGAGATGAATAGAATGTTAGACAAGCTAGATGTGATAGTTATCTGGAGAGAACTAAATGGGAATGAAAAGAAATACACCTTTTTCTCAGCAACCTATCATACTTTTACAAAAATTGACTCTGTATTAGGGCATAAAAATTTTATAGTCAAATACAGAAAAGCAGAAATAATAAATGCATCCTTTCAGATCACAATATAATAAAAATTATATTTAATAAGGGACTATGGAAACAGATTAAAAACTAATCAGAGACTAAACAACTTAATCTTAAAGAATGAGTAGATTAAAGAACAAACAATTGAAACAATCAACAATTTCATTTAAGAGAATGACAATAATGAGACAACATATTGAAACCTGTGGGGTGCAGTAAAAGCAGTAATCAGAAGAAAAATGATATCTCTAAGTACTTATATAAATAAAATAGAGAAAGAGCAAACCAATGAATTGGGTATGCAATTTAAAAAACTAGAAAAATAACAAATTAAAAATCTCCAATTAAACACCAAATTGGACGTCTTAAAAATTGAAGATGAGATTAATAAAATTGAGTTTTTTAAAACTATTGAATTAATAAATGAAACTGTGAGCTGGCTTTATGAAAAAAACAATAAAATAGATTAACCATTGTTTAATGATTTTAAAAAAGAGAGTGAAGAAAGCCAAATCACTAGTATTAAAAATGAAAAGGGTAACTATACCAGTAGAGAAGATTAAGTCAAAGTAATTGTAAGGAGTTATTTTGCCCAATTATATGCCAATAAATTTAACAAGGTAAGAGAAATAGAAGAATATTTATAAGACATAAACTGCCTAGACTAACAGAAGAGGAAATAGAATATCTAAGTAAACTTATTTTAGACGAAGAAATTGAACAGGCCATAAATGAGCTTCCTAAAAAAGAAGTATCAGATGGATTTGCAAGTGAATTCTACCAAACATTAAAAGATCTACTATAAGGGACATGTGAAGGAAGATACTATCCACATCCAGAGAAAGAACTGATAAATAGAAGTATGTGTAGTATGATTTTTATGTATATATGTTTGTGTATAATGGTAGCCTTCTTTAGGGTGTGGTGAGGGGGAGGGAGGAAAAAATAAAAATTTCACAGCAGAAAATGAAAGAAAAATGAGAAGGTAGCACAGAAAAGCAAGGTAGCTTAGAAAATGATGTGTAGTATTTATCACATAGGATTTTTTTAAGTAAACAGTGTGAAATAGAAATTTGTGATTTTATATTGATCCTCTTATGTGCTGTGTACATGGAAATGCTCTCTCTGTCTTTCTGTATTTAAATTCAAAATGAATAAAAAATTTTAAAAAGAAAAAATTAAATTTTAAAAAGATAAATCATAAAAGAAAACTTACAAGATCTTTCAGAACCAGAGGACAAAGTAGAAATAAAAAGAATCCGTCGGTTACCTCCTGAAAGAAACCCCAAAATGAAAACTCTCAGAAATATTATAGCCAAAATTGAGAACTTCCAGGTCAAAGAAGAAATAATGAAAGCAGTCAGAAAGAAGTAATTCAAGTACCAAGGAGCCAAAGCCAGAACCACACAAGATTTAGCAGCCACAACATAAAATGTATAGAGTTTGGAATACAATATTCCATAGAGCAAAGGATATAGACTTACAACCAAGAATAACCTATCTACAGGGGCAGGTGCCACAGTGGATAGAGCACCAGCCCTGGATTCAGGAGGACCTGAATTCAAATTTTACCTCAGACACATAACACTTACTAGCTGTGTGACCCTGGGCAAGTCACTTAACCCTATGGCCTAGCCAAAAAAAAAAAAAAAAAGAATAACCTATCTAGCAAAACTGAGTTTGGTCCTGAATCTAACTACCTATCAGTCACAACAATTATCCAAATTTTAATTTCAAGACTGGTGGGGGTGGGGGGGGATTGGATTTTTAATGAAATAGAGGACTTCCAGGTAGAGCCAAGATGGCGAAGTAAAAGCAGGGACTTTCTTGAGCTCTCCCCCAAACCCCTCCAAATACCTGTAAAAATGACTCTAAACAAACTCTAGAGCAGCAGAACCCACAAAATGACAAAGTAAAACAAATTTCCAGCTCAAGACAACCTGAAAGGTCAACAGAAAAGGTCTGTTGCACCAGGCTGAGAGAGAAGTGCAGTCCAGCACAGACCATGTCAACACAGACCAGGCCCCAGCAAACCCAGAGCAGGCTTCAGAGGACTGAATCACTGGCAATTGTGATAGTTTCTAGACTTCTCAGTGCCCAAATGCCAAAGACAACTTAGAACGTCAGTAGGAAAGGTCTGTTGGACCTGGGTGAGAGAGGAGCATAGTCCAGCCCCAGCCCCAGCAAACCAGGAGCAGACCTTGGGAGTAACTGAATTAGCAAAGAAACTGTAGCAACTGCTGCTAGAGCTCTCAGCCCACAGATGGTAAGGGGGGTGGGGTGGGTGTCAAACTACTGGTCCGAAGGAGATTACAGGGGTCTCTGTGCTAGCCCAGAGCTAGGGCGCTATTGCTTTGCCCATACTTGGATCTGGGTTGCAGTCCTAGGTGGCAGTCCTGGGGCAAGGAGGAGCATTAGCATAGCAGAGCTTGTGCCAGCACTGGAGAGCGGACCCTCCTCACAGTTCCAGGGCAGAAAAGAGTGCTTGTGGCCACTTACAGACCAGAGCACAGACCAGGAGAGGAGTAAACCCCTCTCCTTAGATCATACCACCTTGGAAGAACTGAAAACTTACAAATCCCTAGAAGTATCTCTAAAAACAGCTACACAACCCCCCTGAAACTTGGGGTGGTGTGCCCTCCATGCTGGAAGCAGAGCCCTACTTTAACAAAGACTTAAAAGTCAAGCAATAAGCTGGGAACATGAGCAAACAGTGCAAAAAATAAGTCAGACCATGGAATCTTACTCTGATGACAAAGAAGATCAAAATATACACTCAGAAGAAGACAACAAAGTCAAACCTCCAAGAAAAATCTGAAATGGTCTCAAGCCATAGAAGAGGTCAAAAAGGATTTTGAAAATCAAGTAAGAGAAGTAGAGAAAAAATTGGGAAGAGAAATGAGAGTGATGCAAGAAAACCATGAAAAACAAGTGAATAGCTTGCTAAAGGAGACCCAAAAAAATACTGAAGAAAATAACACTTTAAAAAATAGACTAACCCAAACGTCAAAAGAGGACCAAAAAACCAATGAGACAAATGCCTTAAAAAGCAGAATTGACCAAATGGAAAAAGAGGTCCAACAGCTCACTGAAGAAAATAATTCTTTAAAAATTAGAATAGAGCAAATGGAAACTAATGACTCCATAAGAAATCAAGACATTATAACTCAAAATCGAAAGAATGGGAAAAAAAATTGATGACAATGTGAAATATCTCATTGGAGAAACAACTGACCTGGAAAATAGATCCAAGAGAGATAATTTTAAAATTATTGACTAACCTGAAAGCCATGGTCAGAAAAAGAGCCTAGACATCATCTTTCAAGAAATTATCAAGGAAAACTGCCCTGATATTCTAGAACCAGAGGGTAAAATAGAAATTGAAAGAATCCACTGATCACCTCCTGATAGAGATTCCCAAATGAAAACCCATAGGAATATCGTAGCCAAATTCCAGAGTTCCCAGGTCAAGGAGAAAATATTGCAAGCAGCCAGAAAGAAACAATTCTAGTATTAATGGAAACACAATCAGGATAACACAGGATTTAGCAGCTTCTACATTAAGGGACCACTGGGCTTGGAATATAATATTCCAGAGGTCAAAGGGGATAAGATTACAACAAGAATCACCTACCCAGCAAAACTGAGTATAATCCTTCAGGGGAATAAATGGACATTCAGTGAAATAGAGGACTTTCAAGCATTCTTGATGAAAAGACCAGAGCTGAATAGAAAATTTGACTTTCAAATCCAAGACTCAAGTGAAACGTGAATCTCGTTGGCATAAGGCTTCCTTCTACTTTGACAATGAATCAGGAAACTCAGTCTTGTAAACCATTGTCCAAGGCTAAGTCTAGCTACCTAGCAGCCACAGCTACTACCCAAGCCTTAATTTTAGGGCTAATAGAGAGCAAGGGCTGGGTCAATAATCCCCGTGCCTTGATGGCTAGGACTGCCTCCCTGACTGTTGCTACCCAGACAGAGCCTGTCATAAGATGGACTCTGATCCTCATGCCCTGTGGTCTCTCTTTCTTCCCTTACAAAAGAAACAACATCTGAACCAGCTTGTGTAAGTGGAGTAGTATGAATAGATGGCTAGTAAGTGGTGATTGAAAGCAGCAAGATCAGACTAGGAGGCTAATCCCACCATTATTTCCTTTCTGGAGCCTGAAGGGAAGCCTGTGGAACTTCATCTTTTTTTGTGTGTGTGAGAAAATTGGGGTTAAGTAACTTGCCCAGGGTCACACAGCTAGTATCAAGTGTCTGGTCTGAGACTGGATTTGAACTCAGGTCCTCCTGAATCCAGGGTTGGTTCTCTATCCACTGCTCCCACCTAGCTGCCCTGGAACTTCATCTTTAAGATAAGTTAACTGTAGTGTGGTCTCTAGTCCAGGATGCAATGAATTGCTGGAAACCAACAGAGCATGCAACTTGTTTTAAGGATAAACATGATAAGCAAAATTTTGGGAACCGCATTGGCAAGCATTATGATTTTTTTTGTTTTTTGTTTTTGTTTTGTTTTGTTTTTTAATTTAAGCTATCAGGTAAAGCCACCTGCAGTATTTTCCTTTAGCACACTTGGTTTTCTTTGTAGATCTCTAAGTTGAAGAGACTATCTCTTTGTTCTCAACTTTCTAAATGCTTGTAGTCTCTGAAAAGGGAGGTTAGAATCATAGTAAAAGATTTTCATCCCTAAGACTGTGGGAAGAGGGAAAGAAGGGGAAGAAGAAAAGGAAGAGAAGAGGAGGAGAGATAGACAGAGAGAAGGAGGAGGGGAGGGAGGGAGGGAGAAGGAAGAGAGAAAAGAGAGAGGTAGAAGGAGAGAAAGAGAGAGAGAGAGAAACAGAGAAAAATAGCGAGAGA
>NW_020952400.1:48332-102328 GCF_900497805.2 Vombatus ursinus
GGGGAGAGAGGAGAGAGAGAGAGAGAGAGAGAGAGGAAAGAGAGAGAAAGAGAGAGGAGAGAGAGAGGGGAGAGAGAGGAGAGAGAGGGGAGAGAGAGAGGAGAGAAAGAGAGAGGAGAGAGAGAGGAGAGAGAGGGGAGAGAGAGGAGAGAGAGGGGAGAGAGAGGAGAGAGAGAGAGAGAGGGGAGAGAGAGACGAGAGAAAGAGAGAGGAGAGAGAGGGGAGAGAGAGAGGAGAGAGGGGAGAGAGGAGAGAGAGAAAGAGAGAGAGGGAGAGAGAGACGGCGGTGCGACAGAGCTGCGTCAGCGCTGCGGAGGAGGTTGCCGTTGACATCGCCCGACCGGGCCGCAGCGGAGGACCAGGGGGTTGCCCGGGAGCCCAAGGTGAAGCTAGGCCTCGCCTCCCGCCACCTTGGACGTGGATCTCGGGTCTGCTACGGCTTCTCGGAGCCACACAGGTATGAAATGTCACCAAATAAGCTAATGATTCGCGGAGAGCTGGCCTTGGTACCCAGCTCATCCCAGATGCTGTTTCCCCTGTGACACGCAGGCAGCTCGGATGATCCATCCGAATAAGCAGCCGGAGGGGAAAGAGCAGGAGTCGTGGACCTTACTCCAACCCAGCCCAGCCCCGAGCCCGAGGAAGCAGCAGAGGAAGATGCTGATGTCGCTGCCCACGCTGACAGTCCTAGTGCCCCTCATCTCTCTGGCCGGCCTCATCTACTCGGCCTCTGTGGATGAGAATTTCCCCCATGGCTGCACCAGCACGACCAGCCTGTGCTTTTACAGTCTTCTCTTGCCCATTATCCTGCCGGTTTGCGTGATCCTCTACCTCTGGACCTGGACACAGAATTAATGCAATCCGAGTCCCCCACCCCCACCCCAGCCCAGCTCACCTCCCCGAGAGCATCTACATAGCAGGGCCTGTTGTCTACATTTAAACAAGAAAATGATCTCTTGTTTCATTCCACTTAACTCTTAATAGACTGGAATGATCTCCTTTCATCCCTCTCAGAGATTCAGGAGTGAGGATCTTGTCAAACGGGCTCATTTTCATCCTACTGTCTTGTTACCGAGCTGGGGGTGGAGACGGTGGGGGTGGGGGTGGGGATCCCTTACTTATTCTTTTCTTTAAAATATTCTCCTATATCTTGATCTGTGGAAGTGCTTGATTTTTAGCTCTGATTATACTCCACTCAAAGTTAAATACATTTACCAAAACTTTTTTGGATTATTTTCGTTACTAGGTTAAAGGTCTTTGTAATGGAAGGAAATTATAAAGATAAATCTTTTCAAAGACGTTATACCACATAATTTACTCGTTTAAACAGTTTCAGATAAATTCATTTGAATTAGCATTCATGCAAAAGCTTACGATAAAATGGAAATTGATGTGTGTAGGGAAAAAAAGCAGAGGGAGGGGGGAATTAGAGGTCATCTACCCTGGCACAACTTAGACCTGAAATTCAATTGAAACAGGATATTCCCAAAAGTAGAAACATTCCAAGTTCACCTCAGCTTTGATTCTCAAAGAGCAGGAATATCAAATTTGTGATTTACTGAAAGGTTTACCAGAGATTAGAATTTCCAGTGTGGGCCCTAAGAAAAGCCTGGGTTTAGGAAAGCCTTGTAGAGGGTTGACAGAAGTTTGAGACCTCATTGAGAACAGGAAAGCTGACAGGTCCGTAAAACTGTGAACTCCCCTTGGAGAAATGCTGATTTCTTCCCCAGGTACTTAAGCTTAATGTTAAAGATTCTTGGTTTATTGTGGATGTCTAAAAGTAGCTGGAATAATATTTTGAGCTTTAAAATTGAGCTATTTGAAATACAGATTTGTATTGGGTTAAATAAATTAATTAGGGGAAACTGTTATTCTCAGAATGACTGATCTGTGCTCTGAATAGCCACTACTGGGGCCACAGTTTTGTAGTTCGTTCTGAGCTAAAGTAAGAATGGCTCAGTCTGGCTCCTCTCTGAATGCCGCTGGCATAGAAGGCAAAATTGGCAGAGCATCAAAACAATCATTGGGAGATGTATTCAACTGTATTGATGCCCTCTGGAAAGAAGTTTTGTTTTGTGTTGTATGTCTGACGTCCGTAATATTGTTTCTTGTTAGTGTTACATTGATGTGTCTCTTGCATTGTGATTTGATTCTTTATAGAAGCACTGTTGGTCTGTGGGATGATACCCAGAGTGTGATACATTTATATCCTTAGGAAGTTTGTTCTTCTTTCGATCACAATGCTGTGATTTTATGACTTCAGGCTATCACTTATTAGCAACTCCTGTCTGGAAGGCAGCTTGCTCTTCTGGTTGAAAATGGTCTTAAATGTATCCCCTGGGTTGTCAAAGTTAACTTGCTACCTTGGGGAGACTCACTATGAGAAGTTCTATCAATGGGTCAGCTCCTCTGAATCTTCTGCCTTGGTAAGGTCATAAAAGCTCATCAGCTCTGTGACCAAAAAGGAAGCAGAAAAGATTTTGTAAATTCTACTCTGACGTTAAGCCTCACAGAGGAACCAACTTCCCCACCAACATACGCACTAGGCGCACACACACACACACACACACACACACACACACACTCACAGGTTAATGGGATGATTGCTTAAATGTTGGCTTGTAATATGTTGAATTGTCTGAGTATTGGTGATTATATGATTTATAGAAACTCACTGGATAAAATTGTAACTTAATTGGTATATATTGGTGTCACATCTTTGAATCCACTTTGGATCAACAGACCCAAGTTTCAAAGATTTTCCTTTTGCCACAGGGGTTGAATCATCAGTGCATCCAGGCCAACTATAACCAGAGTCTTTTGGGGTTTGAGTACATTCAGTTTATGAGTAAAATCCCCAAATGTGATTATTTTCCAAATTTCTAATGATCTTTTTTTTGCATCAGAATGTATTAAATTAGAAAGAACCTACTAAAAGTTTTGGGGAAACTGTATATGCTAAATAACCACTAAGGATAAATGTTTTTAATTGTTCTTTATTGTGAACTTACTGATATTGCCATTAGCTTGAGAAACTTCTGTGCCCTAAGCTATAACCGTTGCAACTTACCATGTGAGATGGAACGTCTGAGGATGATCATTTGATTTGTATTGAATCTGGGTATAACTGTTTGAATGATTGTTAAGCTAATAATCCACCATTCAAGGGAAATACCAAGAGCTACTCAAAAGGAGTGTGATCTCCATGTGTTACAGGTAGATGTTAATTGCTGGGAAAGTTGAGAGGACAGCCTTATAAAAGTAATGATGGGACCTTCTTAACTCACTTTCCCAGTATGCTATTTCCTCTCTGAGCAGGAAAGTTTCCCAACTGTTAGAATATGAGCCCAGCTCTCAGACTATTTGAAGAGCGTGGGAGTTTAGTGCACAATTGGCTGCTCTAAAAAGGTATTTTTTACTTTTACCTGAAATCAAACAAAGCTTGTCCTCTTGCCTCCATTATCAATCTATCAGTCTGTTACTTTAGACTTGACCCTGATGGGATAGTCTTGATATTGTTACCACCTTATTCCTCCGGTTTTCATAGAAGGTTTCTCTGACCTTGGCAAAAGAAATACAAAGGTTTTAAAATGAATCTCATTGTTCCAATCATCAGACTTCTCTGAGCAGATATAAAGGACCTTATTGTTGTCTTTGCTGTTCTGACTCTGGTCATCACTTGTCTCATCTTCCTGACCTAAACCATTAGCTCACTTGCTTAATAGCTATGTATTTATATAGATATATAAGATTATGTTTTTGGAGTCTCACTTTCTTTCTATCCAAGTGACCCTTCCCTTTCCTACCACCTGAAGCTAAGATATGAGGTTACAATATAATCTTCAAAAGGGGGGAAATGATGAAAGATATAAAGGCTAGAATTCTTAATGGAGTAGTAAATATTACTTTGAGAAAGGCAACACAATTAGAATATTTCCCCTTAGGACCCGGATACGTGTGGTTGCTTCCCAATGTTTCCCAATGGGTACTAAAGATACTAAAAGATCTCATCTTAGATGCAATTGTACTAGAAGCTTTAGAATTTCTGCTCTGTTGTGCAAGTGAAAACAATGGCAAAAGGCCAAGTCAAGACAGTGGTCCTAAAGTAATATATTTTATATTTGACTTTGTAGGTAATAAAGAACAAGACTGAAAAAGGTGGAGCCAGGAACTGAACCTCCTCCAGAAGAGGTCCATTTGAATAGCCCCAGATGAATTTCGTGCAAATGCCTAAAACCAAAAGTTTTGAGCATGTTTATTAATTGTCTATAAATTCTCAAGTTGGATTGAGGCTTTCATTTAGAAAATTTCTCTAGTAGTTGTTAAGAAACTGTCCATTGAGGTCTGGTCCTCAAAGATCCTTTTAAAAATGCTTTCTCCAACCTTATAAACATTGTTGTTAATATCATCTAAAGGTCTTGGGAAAGGTAGAAAAAGCAAATGGTATGTGAAAATTAAAACTCAGATGAGATGTTCTTCTTATAGCCTTGATAATTATAAGGTTAATACCATAAGGTTTGCACCAGCTTTCACCTCATGGACTAATTACAGGAAAGACAATGTGATTAGGTTTGGTCAGGCCTTACTAAATTATATTAAGTCTTATCACTAGCAGATTTGAGCAGCATTACCTAGGAAACCAACATGAGAGTCATTGCACGATCGGAGTCAGAAACATGAATCTGCTGGAAGAAATACCTCTTTAAAATGCTCTAGAAACAAGGTAGTAAGGTCCATACCAGGAACTGCTAACAATTGATGCCACAATTAAAAAGTCCAAGGTGTTAATTCGTGGATATATGTTTCTCAGGGTCAAAACGAACCCTTTGTGGAGTAGTGATCTAAAACAGAACCTTTTGATTCAGAATTATCAATGGAAAAGTGTTTCCCAGAAGCGAACTATTTCATGAAGTAGACAGCTAAACCCAAGACTCCAGAGCAAGTTCCTTTTTGTCTTCCTGATCATACAGTTATGTTTGCTGCCCTTTGTCTCTTAGAATTTTCTTATCCATTTAAAAGGGTACGTAGGCACCAGATTTAAGATACAAACTGGACATTTAAACCCAGGTCCTCCTTTTTCCAGTTCCTCACAAAATTACAGGTAATAATATCTTCATCTACGTATGGGAGCGTCTTGGGTCCCACAGAGGTGTATGCTACTCTTGAGATCCAGTTCCCCTTTATAATTGTGGACACTTTTGCTAAATACTTACTGCTTTTCAAAGCAATTGCTTCAGAAACTTTGAGAGCAAAGAGTGAGTTTTGGAAATTATTGCAACCCTCCATTCTTGTTTAGATGTTTTGTTGAAGCTGTCTTCTTATTCTTTTCAGATGTATAGCAGCATGACTGATTGAGTCATGTTTTCTCCTTAGCCTTGAAGAGAATGTTTCGGATTTTGTAGTATTTGTACCTCATATATTTTCGGCTTCCTCACTACCATAACCCAAGCTGGACTAAGATTCTGCTTTGGCTGCACAAACAATTGCATAGCTATATTATAGACACAGACATTGAGTAGTTCAGGTTTGGTGAAACTTCTGAGGAAGGATCCAAGGGGAGAATTGTGGAGGAGGAAAATGAACCTGAGTACACTTGGATTTGGGGAAAACATCTGCTCCCAAAATTAAGTGATCCCTGAGACCAAGGAGACAGAACTGGGAAGTCTGCCCTTTACTTCACTCCCTACTGGCTATATCTGAGTGAACAAGAAAGATTCCATTTTAAAATAGAACCATCTCAGAAACTTCCTGCTTACTCAGGATATTCTGATAAGACTAACCACTGAGAAATGTATTTTCCCGCAAGAACAAACTTGACCTTTAGCAACTCTGGGGACCCCAGGGCTTACATATGCCCCCATTTCCCTTCTGCTTCAGAATGTTTATGTACTCTGAGCAATCCTGAAGTTATAAACTCACTCTATACCTTAAGAAAGAGGGGGTACAACTGGCCCAATTGATCTTTCTTTTTTCCTTTTGGACGCCAAATCTTACAGACTTGATAGTGGATAAGGTTTTTGTTAGGCTTGCAAGGAACCAAGACCAGGAATCTCCCAGGACAGAGTAGAGAAAGGATTCCTGCTCAGGTCTCAGTTGGGAAGCTGCCTATGAGGCTTGTTTTGGCTAATAGGTTCTATGAAAAGGCAGACCAGACCTTCCTGATAGGAGAATGAGAAGCTGACATCATTTTTGATGGTTTCCATAAAACATCACTTTCTTTTTCCAAAAATAGAAAACAGGTTTGTCCCACCACTGCACTGACAAGGAGCTCTGGGGCTAGTACTGGACCTGTGATTTTGATGTCATAGGGAGTTTGCAGGTGAGGAAATTCTTTCTACCAATTAACTTCAGTGAGGTAACCTCACATTGTGTCAGAGGGGCCCGTACATCTCCAGCTTGCTGGCTTCCAGGCCAGCCTTGTATTCTGAGTCTATGCTGTAACGCCTCTCCTATAGATCTCTATTGAATTTCCTTTTGTCCACTTCGAGTCAGTGACCTAGCCTGTCCTTCCTAGCCCAGTATCATCAGCAGTGCTGATAAGAATGCTCCCCATCTCTCAGGCAAACACCTAACCTTTCCAAGTGCTCACTATGTGCAGGCGTCGTCCCCACAAGGAATGAGACAGTCTTGACTCCCAAGGAGAGCACATTCAAATGAGGGAGACCACAAGGACCCAGAGAAGTGTAAGCAATGTGAATAGAGAGTGAAGAAAAGGACAAAGTCATTACATCTAGGCCTTGATGGAAGTCCATGAGCAAAGTGTCAAACAGCCAAAAGTACCCAAACTTGGATCTCTGTGTTGCTCCACTCCCTATTAACCTTCAATGCCTAGACTCTGGCCCCAGCCCCATCCACTTGTACTAGCCTCTAGTGCCCATCCCTCCATCTCTTCCCTTTGTATCACATGCCAAAGATGGAGTTTCTCGCCCTCTGAATCAGTGGTCAAAGCTGAGAGAGAGAAGGAGGGGGACAGGGAGCACTCATTAGGGAAGTTCGCTTAACACAATGATTTAGGGAGGAAAGAAGGAGAGTGGGGAAAAGATGAGTGTGGGAGTTTCTTGGCAACCTAGAATGTGAGTATGTGGGTGGAAATAAGAATGAGAGTCAGCCCCTGTTGGGTCTAGAGAGGGACAAGACAAGGGCTCAGAGGCCTCTGAAACTTGGGAGAAGGAGCCTTGGTCCCTGTGGAACAAGAATCGGGAGATCAGGTCAGTCCTTCAATAGATCACAGGCCATCACAGGGACCAGAGAAAAGGTAACTGCTAGCTGGGATAGTGTCAGCAAACAGTGTCTGGGTCTTGGGCCCTGGGAGCTGAACAGTGACCTGACAGGGGTTGGGGCTCAGGGTCCCACATCCTCTAGGTCAAATTGAACTGTGATCTCCAGGAGGCTGGAAACCTCTGGAGCTTATCCTGACATGTCTACAATGGACTGGACTTCCTCACCTTCTACCCTAAGACCCTGGTCTGGCCAGTGACCCAGCCCAAGACCCAGAGATGGAGAGAGCCCCAGCTGAGGAACAAGTTGGAAATGAATGACTGTCTCCTCTGCTCCAGAGATTCCTAGAGACCCAAAGGAAACTCTTGGAAGAGATAGGTACTAACCTCAGGACAATGCCCAGTCCACTCCCAATCTGCCTCTGGGGTCCTGATTCAATTTCTTTCCTTTCCAGTGGGCCAGAGTGGCAAATTAGTCCTAGCTGTGCCTCTGTCCAGCACCTTGGGACATTACCAGCCCCTCCTATGATGAGGGTTGCTGAGGGGATGAGGGTTGATGTCTGCCTTAGACTTGGACAGATGTGGGAATTCATTTCTCCTCATAGCTGTCAGGGTAAGGGGGTGAAACGTGTTCATTCAGTCCTCTTCTCCCTCTCTCCAGCTCTCCCATCAATGAGAATGACTTACATGGAGGCCCCCGGACAGGACCTCTGACCAACATGGGACCAACACCCTAAGGTGCTGGGCTTCCAGCCCCAGAACTTCAGGATGACCTGGCTGCAGGAAGAGGAAAAGAGCCAGATCTCCCAGAAGGGGTGGAGTCACCTTGCCCAGGTGGGATCAGACCCACCAGGCCTGGAAAGGAGCATAGAATACTGGGGCCTGAGCCAAAGTGGTGCTGTGCTCAGTGGTGAGGATTAAGGGCAAAGCCAGGGAGACGGGGTCAAGACCTCTGTTGTAACCAAGGGCTATGGTGATGTCCAGGTGACAGTCATAACCCCAGCCCCATTCACACTGCACACATTCATACTCCTTCAGAGTCATAAGACACATGGAGAACTTGGCGGGAAGCTTGGCCAATGCTGCTGCTGCAGCTGCTGGTGTCCTTTGGGACTGTGTGACTGTTCCATCTGAAGAGGAAGACAAGAGAATTAGGTTGGGTAGCAGGGTGTGGGTCAGGGGCACCGGGGGCCATGGGAAAGGGAAGCAAGCAGGGGGCCCTCTTTGGGTCTCTTCTCCATCTCCACAAGCATTTGGAGCAGAGGCTGAATTGGAGCCATTCTGTGGAGCGTGCACCTGCAGCTCCCCCTCTAAAATGCTGGGGTCTCCAAGGACATGGAGGTGACATATCCATCCCAGCAGGATCTCTGACTTTAGGGTGGCACCAAAGACCCTGAGTGGTCCCTGTGACAGGGGCAGGGGCAAAGAGCTGAGTCAAGTCAAAGGAGACAGCTTCTGCCTGAATGATGCCTTCCTTGAATACACCCCAAAGCATCATGTAGCTCTGAGACTCCCAGCAAGGGCTGGGGGATGGGCTGGCTCTTGTCTGCTTCTGGTGGGGACTGTGCAGGCATGTTCGCATCTGGGCCTCTGGCTGCCTCATCCACATTTGTGTTTGTTCTGTCCTGATCATAGGTGAGTAAGCATCGATCACGAGATGGACATGTCCAGGCTTGGAGGTGACTCCTTCTGGTCAGAGCTGAATGGTGGCAGAACAGGAATCCCTAGCCACTACATCAGTGGTCTTCGAGAAGACAGCCAGAGGAGTGGCCTGAGCCTAGCCCATTTTAGCAGGCAACATGTTTGGACAGCACAGAACCAATGTGAAATGCCTCCTACCCCATTTCCCACCACCCCTGGCAAATGGGAAGAACAGTGATAAAGTGAGGCACTCATTTCTATTTTAGGTTGGTTTTTGTCAAATATACACTTGGGAGTAGTGGTTTAGCTTGTGGTTTAGTATGTCTTTAATGTGTAGGAAATAAATAGCTGTCCCATATCTGACTCATGTTGTCTGCTGAGTAATTTGGGGGAGGCCCTGGGTATGAGCCAAAATCTAACCTCTTAAATAATTTGCCCCTGGAGCAAACAGTGTGAGAAGAAGGATCCTCACTCTACTGTATGCTTAGGACCAGAGCATAGGGGTCCCTTAAGGAAGAGGAGTGGCCCTAATACCCTAGTATCCCTGGGGGCCCAGCAGTAGTTCTTCAGTGTTAGACAGCAATGTGTACACATCTCCCTTGATGTGAGTGAATGGGGGAGGGGAGGGGGTCAGATCAGGAGCTGAGGAGAGAAAAAGACTGCAACTCCCACTACCTTCCTCTCTTTATGGGTCCTCTGAACACCTCCAGGGACACACTTCTAAGCTTAATCTGCATTATTAATACGGTCTTGTCACTTTCTTAAGTCTAGGAAGCCAACAAAGCGATCAAACCCAGATTGTAAGTTGTAAAAACTCACACTAAAAGTTTAACAATCAGCCTTGGCCAGCCAAGCTGACTCCAGCAAACCATAGTAGCTATGTTGGTGAAGGGCTTAGGGTGGAACACCAAATGGGCGAAGTGCTATATCTCACCACAGAATCGCTGCCGCTGCATAATCATCACACCCTGTTTTTTCAGTCCAAAAATTGATTTGTAAACTATAATTGTCACATGGTATAATTCTGTTCATCATGACACTTAAAAGGTAAACAGCAGCAATGCAATCACCAGTGGCATGTGGATACGCATTCGTCTCTCACGTGTTGTGAGCTGGGAGCCTAGAATTCTCAGCACACGCACATTGTCAGTGTATTTCTGACAGCCTACTTGTGTGGTTTGTTTAGAGCACTGCGTCCTAAGATATTGTCACTCAACCCAACGAAGAGCTGTAGGAGGAGTGAGTGGGCAGATGAAGCTGCCATGAGTAAGTCACATGATATGGTAAGACTTGCCTCTTCTCATGCTAGTGAAACTGTACGGTTCACCTGCCAGCAATACATTAACATGTGAAGTATTTCTTTGGCTGTATAGCCAAACTGTTTTGTGAGCTTCAAGCTGAAAGTGATTGTTTGTGCTGAACAGTATGGAAACAGAGCTGCGGAGAGACATACTTCAGTGAGTGAAATTTTGGTGTGAGACTGGTGGAAATTAAAAGACAAATAATACCATCACAAACATTTTTTAAGTTTCACATAATAGTCACACCCCACTTTTTATAAAATCTGTGATGATTATATGGTGAAATGCAGTAAGGGCACAAGGAGAAGAAGGGTGAAGTGGTCCAAGGTCTATGGGAGAAAGGGAGGATTATGGTGCTTGAACTGTAATAGAAATATGCCCAATGTTCTTTCCACTCTCCCTCCTCAAAGAATCACAACATTTCAGTATTAGAAGAAACCTCTGTATCCTCAAATTCTGACCAGTATTTGAGCAATAATACCCACACCTACAACATCCACAACAAGGGATCATCCAAGGTCTGCTTGGAGACTTCCAAGGATAGGGAGCTCAATACCTCCACAGGTTCCACTTCCCTTCCACTCCGGGACAGATCTGATTGTGAGGAAGTTTTTCCAGATATCCAGCCTATATCCAACATCCAACAACATTCCCTCCTTCCTCCTAGTTCTCCTATTGACCACAAATCCATTCCCCTCCTCTGATCCCTTCTCTACCTTACCTTTTCTCCAGCTTTGGCAAAGCTTCCACAGTGGGTTCCATGTTCTAGCATGAATGCACAGGGCATGGAGGTAGCATTGTAAAGACTTGTCCTAAGCTGGCCATAAGACACCCTCCTCCATATCTCACTCCCTCCCTATCTCCATCTGCTCCACATCCTGCCAGCCAACTTTTCCATGGGAGCTCCTAGAAAGGCAGCTGGGTGGTGCAGTGGCTAGAGTGCTGGGCTGGCTGTCAGGATGACTTGGGTTCAAATCTGGCTTCAAACACTATGAGTAATATTTTATCAATGATCTGTAATTCCTTAAGCTCCCCCAGAGAGGAGGAAAAAAGGAGGATCAGACTTCCTTCAAGTTAAAAAAAAAAAAAAAAACAGCAATTCTCTGTCTGCAGCATGGGTTGGGTAATCTGCAACCCTTGATGGAGAAGAGGGGTAGAGAGAGTGGGGACCAAATGGGCTAGGGAGAGGAATCAGATCCTCCTGATTCCGAAAGGGAAGTGCCCTTCCTTTTTTCTCTGGAAACTGAGAATAGAGGACTGCCTACCCTCTGAGACTCACCAAGAAGGAAGCCACACTAGGTAATTACTACCAATAGAAACGAAAACCAGGCTCATGATTTCAGGGGCAAACAGAAAGAAAAAGGGTTACTATGAAACATATAGAGGAAAATGGCTCATAAAATATGCCTCCAGCTAGTCTCTACCAGCCACTTCCTTAGCTAATGTGATTGGTGGCTTTCTAATATACAGATACATCTGAAATGTGTTTTGCAAGATTACATAAGACTTAGGATGTGGACCACTCTCCAACAAGATAGCAATTTCTATCTTTGTGGAGAGTAGGAAGAGGTCCATGTTGGCACCAGCAGCAGCCTGGGGGGAGAGGGGCAGGTGGGATCCATGGGGAGGTGAGCTCTCCTTTACTCTCTTGTATATGCAAGCAGGGTTGGCTTGGCATGGCTTTGTGCATGCCCGTAACACCTAATATGAAAGCACCCTACTTTTGGGTAAGAGACAAACTGTGTTCCCCTATCATATGGGTAGCCTCTTTTGATTGGCTGTATAGCCAACCTGAGGCAGTTATCCTCTCTTTCCCACAGCGTCTGGAGATGGTGAAAAGCCAAATTCACCCACAGCATTGGTACCATGAACTGAACTGGTGAGGTGGAAAGGGCCACCTTCTCCTTCCACTTCCCCCATCTACTCCATGGCCCCAAGAAATGGGCTTTAGGGTTTGTTTTATTATTTCATTTGTCCTTTTTGGTGCTAGGTGCAGGGGGTGGAATCCCCACTGGACCCAGGAGCCCCAGCCATGAATTTAGGGAGCCAGGATTCTAGGATTGATGTTAGAGCCAGTCAACTCAGTAGGGAAGCCCTGAAATGCCAGGGTCCTGGGGACTCAAGCCCAAGGGAACTTTTGATTTGGGAGGTGAGTCTGTGCTATATTGGAACTGAGCTAATCTGTGAACCTAATTCTCTTCCCTTCCCCAGATATGAGGTGGTAGTGTAGGATATTGGGGGGAAGGGAGAATAAATTATGCCCCTAGGTGTTTAAGGAAGGATGTGTGTTTTTTTCTTATTATAACATTGAGGTAAATATTTCTTTATAAAAGCTAATCCAATTCTTAAGTGGTTAAATGGAACTGGATTGCAGGGGACCCCATAAAATTGAGAGAATCCATCATAGAGGTTTGGAGCCAATGGTAGAGAGACCCCTTCAGGGTACTGGAAAACCCTTGGGGAGGGGTGAGATGTCACATTCCTGGCTTCCAGGCAGTGAGCACCAGAGTAGTCACTGTTACACGCACAAGAGGTGTAGCAAGCTCAAGTTGTATCACACACCCAATACCTATAGTGGAGGGGTGCAGTGGCTTCCAACTCAAAGTGGTTTTCCTCGATCACTCTCTAGGGGAGGATACACTTAGCTCCCGCCCACCAAATGCTGATTACAGAGAGACTGTCAGGAATACCTAGTAAATAGTAATGAGAAATCAGAGAAAGTACACAGATTAGGGTAGCCCATAGACCATATTGGAGTCAACAGACCCTTTGACTTAGGAGGAAGGTTTAAGAAAACACAAAACAAACCAGAGCTACAGAGAATGGAGATAGGGAGGTGATGGAGCAAGGGTGCTGCGAGGCTCAAATGGGGTGATGTATGCAAAGCCCTTCAAAAATCTTTTTTTTTTTTTTTTAGTGAGGCAATCGGGGTTAAGTGACTTGCCCAAGGTCACACAGCTAGTACGTGTCAAGTGTTTGGTCTGAGGCCAGATTTGAACTCAGGTTCTCCTGACTTCAGGGCCGGGGCTCTATCCACTGTGCCACCTAGCTGCCCCCAAAAATCTTAAAAGGATATGTAAATAATGATTATGATTATTATCATCATTAGTCTATGGTCCCCAGAAGACAGCAAGGTGGTGCAGTGGAGAAAGCCACCTGCCTGGAGTCAGTCATCATCCTTAGTTCAAATCTGGCCTCAGACACTTATTAGCCATGTGACCCTGGTCAAGTCACTTAGCCCTGTTTGCCTCAGTTTCCTCATCTGCAAAATGAGCTGGAGAAGGAAATGGCAAAACACTCCGGTATCTCTGCCAAGAAAACCCCAAAATGGGGTCACAAAGAGCCAGACATGACTGAAATAGTTTCCAGGCCTCCAGACTGGTGATGACTTCATTTCCTGAGCCTTCTACTGCTCAGCTCAAGCAATGTGTATAGAACAAGATGGGGGTGTGTCACACACACTCTTTAATTTAAGATGCATTATTAACACTTTTTTAAGTGTGCTGTTATTGTTCAGTGATGTCTGACTCTTTGTGACCCCACTTCGGGTTTTCTTGGCAGAGATACCAGAGTGATTTGCCATTTCTGTCTCCAGTTCTTTTACAGATGAGGAAACTGAGGCAAACAGCATGAAGTGACTTGCCCAGGGTCACATGGCTAACAAGTGTCTGAGGTCAAATTTGAACCAAGGATGATGACTGACTCCAGGCAGGTGGCTTTATCCACTGCACCACCTTGCTGCCCCTTCTTAAGTCTAGACAATCAACAAAACAACTAATCAAATCAGATTTCAAAGGAGTTAGAGGCAGAGGTGGATTCTGCTCTTAGGCCTCTCTAAGGTTGCAAGCACAGGAATTCAGAACCACGGTGAGGGCTGGTTTCCTCATGTGTCTACATTTCTGGAGAGATCTCGAGTTTGCCATTCAAAAGTCCACACTTGCCCCTCAGAGACCTTTTGCAGCCTCCTTCTCTGAAGTGTTCATAAAATCTGAGGAGTTGTGTTTCAGGGAATCTGCCCCAGGTTTGTGTGGAAGTGGGATTGTATCTACACATTTTATGCAACATAAACCTCCTCAGAGCTGCCCCCTCTACCCCTTAGAACACTTGGAAAGCATTTACAATCATACTTGGCAAAACCAAAAACCAAACAAGGAGGATGAGTGCTTTATCAAAATGAATCAAGATTAACAATAAATACTCAGCACAGTGAACAGAGATCAGAAGCTCTGGGGAAATTCTCCAGCTTCAGACAAGAAAAGGGAAGAAGGAGCCCCTGCTCTGCGGGTGAGGGAAAGGTCTCTATTGATTGCTTATACATGGTAGCTCAAGGTGCATGTCAGGAGTGTTATAGAAAGGAAACTTTGTTCGGTTGCATGTTGGATTAGGTGGTCCTCAGGGGCCCTTCCAAGTCTGATGGTCTGGGAGGGTGCCCTGAGAATAATGGCAAGAGAGAAAGAAACCAAAGTTACCACCTAAGTGAAGACAATGGTCCACAGATGACAGCAAGGATGGAGAGAGGACAGACCAGAAATCTAACCCCATGTTCATCCCTGGCCCTTGACCCAACCCTTGCACACCTGTCACTTGTGTGCAGCACCACCAGGACCTCTATTATCACTATGGTTCTGCTAGTTAGCTAATGTGGATGAATTGGGGTCCTGGGTCACATAATGCCTCTAATAGTGGAGGGCTGGGTCCTCCCCTGGAGCCTGGGCCTTGACCAAGCTCTTTTTGAGGTTGCCCTTGAACTCCTTGTTCCTCAGGCAATAGATGAGAGGGTTCACAATTGGAGTCAGGACTGTGTAGATGGCCGAAATCAGCTTATTTGAGCTCCGAGAGTCAATGGCCTGGGGACGGACATACATGAAGATCATGGCTGTGTAGAAGATGACCACCACTGTGAGGTGGGAGGCACAGGTGGAGAATGCTTTCCAGCGGCCAGTGGAGGAGGGGATTCGCAGCACCGCCATGCAGATGTGTCCATAGGAGAGCATGGTAGAAATGAGTGGGAACACCAGGATGATGAAAGCCAAGACAAAGTCCACCAGCTCGGCTGTGGAGGAGTCCGTGCAAGCCAGTTTGAGGATGGGGGAGATGTCACAGAAAAAGTGGTTCATGACATTGGAGCCACAGAATGTGGCACTGGAGATGAAATAGACTTTAATCATGGAGATGGTGAAGCCACTGGCATAGGAGAAGGCCACTAGCCACACACAGAGGCCAGTGGTCATGATGACTGAGTAGCGCAAGGGGTGGCTGATAGCCACGTAGCGGTCATAGGCCATGGAGGCAAGGAGGACACACTCACTGCACACCAGAGAGCTGAAGAAGTAGAGCTGTGTCATGCAGCCCTCGAAGGAGATGCTCCTCCGCTGGAAGAGGAAGCTGTCCAGCATCTTGGGGAGGATGTCGGAGACGTACCACACTTCCAGGATGGATAGGCTTGCCAGAAAGTAGTACATGGGCTTGTGGAGGGCAGCACTGCTCCAGACCACGAGGATGATAGTGGCATTCTCTGCCAGGACAAAGAGATAAGCCAGGAGGGAAAGCAGAAACAGCAGGTACTGCAACCACGGGGCCGTGGGGAAGCCCACAAGGATGAATTCCCTGATGTGGGTCACATTCTCTCCCCTCATTCTGTGGTGGGGCCGAGGACGGCTGGGTCTGAAAAACACCACCTCGGACAGGGTGGGACCGAGGCAGAGAGATGCTCAGAGAGAAACCCTCCAGAGAGCCGCAGCCTTGTTCCCCTGACTCACACTGGCTCCTGCCAGCTCCCCGCCTAGACAGTCTCTTGGGGTACAAGGTCCCCCAGCCAGGACAGGCACAGCCTTGAAGGCCAGCTTTCCTCTACCCCCTGCCTCTCCTGACCTTGTGGCCAAGGAACAAAGCTGGGTCATAAAGCACCCGGAAGGGTAGCCCCCTGGGCAAATAGATCTGACTTCAAATCTGGGCTCCAGCACTGACTAGCTGGGTGACCCCACGCAGGTCACTTCACCCTGTTTGCCTTAATCCACCGGAGAAGGAAAAGGCGAGCCACTCCAATGTCTTTGCCAAGAAAACCCATGGACAGTATGGTCCATGTAGTCAAGAAGAATCAGGCATGACTGGGCAACAACAACCCTAATTTAAAGTACTATGGGATATGTTAGGGTGATGATACAAAATTCATAAGCTTCAGGACCTCCAGAAAAGTTGAGGGGCTGGACATTTGGGCTTAACAGAGTCACCTAGCAAAGAAGCTCCCCCTAGCCAAATGGAATAGGGCTTTGTGTGGGTGGGGTCAAGATGCTGCCTTCCTAGGGGCACAGCTGGAGCTGGACGCCTCTCATCACGGTCTTCCAGGGCCCATCTTCTCCAGTCCTCACCCCATCCCTCATCCCTGCACCCACGGGGGAAAATTGGACCCCTGCCAATGTAATCATACTTCTGCTGGCCTGTGGTCTGCACACACATGTGTGCACACGCCCACACATCCACACTCACATGTGCATACACACAAACATGAACACACCCCTGAACTGTTTTTGCCCCAGTTGAAACTATGCCCAGGTGCAGGAGCACCCCCTGCTGTGCCAGAGAAAGCCCCAATCCCTGCCTTCAGGTCACTTCCATCTACTTGAAGTCCTACCACAAAGAAGTTAAAAAGGAATTCCAGACAGCTGAATCAAGCTAGGCAGGCACTGATTGGCTCTGGATGGGGGGAGAAGGTTCTGTCTTGTTTGGGGGCACTCTACTGATTTCACCTCAGGCACAGGTTTCCACCTGAAGCCAAGGTATAATTCTCCTTAACAAGAAAGAAGGTCCAAATTCATGACACCGTAGTGTCCACTGGCTTTTGGAGTGGGTCCAGCAGGGGGAGATCAGGACGTCCCTTTCAGAAGGGACCCAGGCATCTGCCTCCTCTCTGAGGGTCTCTGTCTGCCTGCATGTCTGTCTTCCTAGCTTCCTACCTATGTATCTGCCTGCCATCCATCCCTCCATCCATCCATCCACTCATCAATCTATCCATCTTTCTATCTACTCAATTATTCGTCCATCCATCCATCTATCCTAGAGATACACAATTTGGAGAAACTGGAAATAGAAGAGCCCTCATCACCACCAGCACCACCCCTCCCCTATCCTCTGGGCACCCAGGTTCACTCCTCCCTTTTCCTGACCCTCCCCCCAAATCCAAGCAACCAAGGAGTCTCCCTGAAACCACCCAACTGACCACTATGGAGCCATTAGAACTTGCTGCCTCCCTACTCTCCCCTCTATACTTGATTGTGCACTGCATGACAGCTAATTATCTTCAAGAAGACCCGGATTCACAGCCTGGCTCTAGTCTGTGCACAAATACCTTGTCACCTTCTATAAAGGAGAAAGTACAGATGTGAACAGCTATGTAAAAAAAAAAAAAAAGTCTCTCTGAGCTTTAGCTTCTGCCTGTACAGAATGGGGACAATGATCTTTGGACAATCCATCCCAAAGATCTTTGTGGCCAATGAGCTTTGCCAGCCTTTTGCTCTCCCCCTGACACATGAGCTCTGAGAATAGACCTTCCGCTCCCCCACAGCTCCCAGAGCCTGCCTTTCCAGCCTTCCCAAGGGCCACTGCTCTTCATTCCAGTCAGACATGGCCACACTGGGCCCCCCATTCTCCTTAGGTCCCAGTTAGCAGAGGAGAGGAGAAACAGTGAAGGAGTGAGAAGAGGGACCGAGAAAGGTCAGAGGGTCCTGGATTCAGCTGGCTGAGACCTGAGAGGCCCTGCCAGCTTATTTCCAGAGAAGGGGTGCCCAAGCAGAGCTGGAACTGTGGCCTGAGCCCTCCGACTACCGACCCAGGGCGCTCGGCCTCCCCACAGGGGAGCCGGCTTGACTGGACCTGGCCTGGGACTTGTCACTGTCTTTCTTCCTCCAAGTCCTTTGGTGACATCCTCTCTCCTTCTGAACCAACCTCCATTTGGGGGCTTCCCAAGCACAGCCCTCCCTCGCAGCCAGGGCCTAAAGTCTATGAACATTCCCACTTCTTTCTTTCCTTGTGGGTGGCTGTTGATGACCCAATCTCTACCCCACCTCAGTGCTCAGAGCTGTGGCTAGTCATCCTCCCAGAAATCAATAGCACATCTTCCTCAAAGCTCATTTGGGACTGGGATTCTGTGGTGCCCAGAGCTTGGATACGGGCAGGGGAGGAAAGGAGAAACCTCTGCTGTTTCCTGCAGTTCCTCTCACCCTCGACATAAACACTGCCCCTGCATCTCCCCTCCATCACTGGGAAGGCATGGACCGCTTTCTTTCTAGCCTGACCAAGCAGTAGGAGCACATTGCTGCCTGACCTGGGGATGGTTCAGGACCTGTGATGCTGAGAGCTGCTGCAGAATGGGAGCAAAGTGGACGGACAGACAGGAGAGGTTCTGGGACAGGCACACTCTGAGGGAGACAGAACCCAGCTCTAATGCCAGGACAGAAATTCTCACATCTCCCTCGAGGCACATGGGAGCCTCGGCTATCCCAGCAGAAGAGGTGTGCAGTGGGGGAGGGGTCCCATGACCTCTCCTGTCAGAGAGGAAGCCGGGAGGGGCCGGAGGCCTGGCCCACACCTTACCTGCTGCACTCCAGCCACAGCAGCGGCGGACACTGGCTCCCTCTTCACCCCAGGCCAGAGTCACCTGAACTCTAACCCTAAATGTCCTGCTTCTTTGGTGAGAAGTGGGTTGGAAATCCCGATGCGTGTTTAGGGATCAGAAGGGAGGGATGGAAGGAGGAGCGTGTGCCAGGGGCTGACTGGCCTCTGCCTTCACTGTGCACAAGGTGATTTTTTCTACTGAAGCTTGGCACCCCTTGGGTCCTGATTCCCCAGGCCGCCCAGATGTGACCACACCATGCAGCCAATTAGAACAAAGTCCCTGAGGCCCCAGCTGGGCCACTCCACGAGGAGCTGGTGGGGTGGGAAGTCAGAGAGAGACCTCACTGTTGGCAGAGGCTCACGGTCCTCTCTGTCCTGATATCCCTGGTCTTTCCATTATCCCTAAACCACACTTGTCTTCAGGCTGACTACCAGTCCAAGCCCAGAGGAGTTTCATTTAAGGTCCCAGGGCAACTTGGGTAGAAAGCGGGCTTTGCTCCTATTGACTCTGTCTGCCCTGGGGTTGGAACATGCATCCTGAAGATGCCAAGACCTCCGGCCCACTCACCAAATGTCCTCTTCGGATGGACCTCTGGGGAGGTAGCACCCAGCACCTGGAAGGCTATGCATTCAATTTTCAGGCAGCTTTCACTGTGAGGAAGTCAGCAAAAATGTGCTCAGGGGAGTGTGATCTTTCTGTATCTTTGTCCACTAACCTTTGTCATCCAGAGTATACCTTTCAATAACGTATCTGCCAGGAAAAGTTTCAAGAGATGATATTTTATCACACTTTTTGTTAAAGGTGTGGGGAGAATCTATTCAGGGCACCAAATTATACTTCCTGGGACCTCCCAAGGCCTCTAAGTTACTGAAAATTGAAAATTAAATTATTGAGTTGTTTTTTTTCTAGAAAATACACTGATTTACTTAATTTTTTTTCTGCCCCATCACCTGGGACTTTCCATTTTTGTGCCTTTTGTCTTGACATTTGGTGGGGAGAGATCGTTCCTTTTACACAAAACATCTGGCATTTTTGCACTAAGGATCAAGAAAACTTGTTTTGCAATTTCGTGAGTGCTAAGTTCTCACATTAACACTATGCCTGTGAAGTTTCCTGCTACTCCCCTTGTTATCCCGGGCTATCAGGCCAACAGGAATCCGGGACATGTCAGGCCCATTCAGCTCTCTTCTCCTTCCTGATCGCAAACTCTGGGAGAGAGTGGTCGCTTCCCATCAGGTTTCCTATTGCTCCTGCGCCAGCTGGTAGTGAGAACCAGAGCCAGAAAAGAGCCTCTCCTTTCCCTTTTGGATGAGAATATTATCATTACAACCAGTTAAGAAGTGGTCGCTCTGCTTCCAGCAGTGAGTGAGCTCCAGCCATGTCTAAGTCAACAGGGCTCCCCGAGTGGAGTGGTCTCATACCTCTTTGCCAGATGGGAGGTCTTCTGCGTGACCCTGGGCAAGTCACTTAACCCCATTGCCTAGCCATAAAAAATAAAAAAAGTCAAAAACCAGATGGGAGGTCTTTTCCCCACACTCTCCTGGCCAGATGGTTGTAGTACACTCTAAAGAGAAAAACCCTTCTATTGACCTTCTCTGTCATGTTTCTCGACTCTCGTTTCTGGACATTTTATCAATTTATTTAATGTGGACACACTCGCATGCACTTACCTTCTTGATATACAAGGTTTCCTCAGCCTCTATTTTATCTATCCTATCTTTTTTGTTTTTAAAAATGCTTCTCTTGAAATATCTGAGGCAGTGAGCTGGCACAGCTGACGGAGCATTGGGCTTGAAGTCAAGAAGACTTGAGTTCAAATTCTGTCTCGGACACTGTGGTGTCATAATCTCCCTCAGCCTCAGTTTCCTCACTTGTAAAAATGTGCTAGCAGACGTAAATCTCTTCAAAATTTAAAATGCTATCCAAATGCCTCCTATTATTAAGTGTCATTAACATGGGGACAAAATGGCATCTCCTCACAGAGTTGTTGTGAGCACCACATCAGATATAAGATGGAAAGGGTCTAGCCAACATTAAAGCATACCATGAATGTGCACTGGCACCATCAGCACTGTTGTTGTCATTGACATCATCAGTAATAAACACAGAGCCATCCGAGCCATGGGCGAGTCATGGGCTTCTCCCACTAAATCTCAGCGACACCCAGGAGGTCAAAGGAGCCCCCTCACCTGAGGGCCTCTGCTGTTCTTTTTTGTGACCCAAGCTTTGGGCAATTGCTCTTGGCCATTAGAGGCCAAGGACTGGCCATTTGTTTGATCTTTTCTCCTGTGAGCTTCTGTGTGTCTCAGTGGCTATTCTTCCTGCTCTCACAGAGCTTCTGTTGGTGGTACGTATATGCAGACAATCTCCCTCCATCCTTTTTAGCTCAAAGCCTTATTGATGAGATAGATGAAACATCAAGAGAGGCAGTCTTGTGGATAAAGGCCAGGTGGCCTGGGTTCAAGTCTCTGGCACATCCTGCATGTGTGACCCTGGGCAATCACTTCATATTCTAGAGATGTAAGCAGCTTGGTTAGATCACACATTTCAGAGAAAATGTCGACCTGCATTGATATAGGGGATTTCCTCTACCTGGATTTCCCTACTGAGTCACAGATCCAATGCAAGACCCCAGGCAAATGTATCCTTAGGATGTGCCCAAGCCAACCAGCAGGGTCAGATAGGAGTTACCTGTTTCAATGAATATTGGGAGGAAGAGGAGAAGAAAGAGGAAGGAAAGGAGGAGGAAAAGGAAAAGGAAGAGGAAAGAGGAGGAAAGAGGAGGAAGAGATGGAGGGGAAGGAAAATGGGGGGGAAGGAAAAAGATGAAGAGGAAAAGAAAAGAAAGAAGAGGAAAAAAAGGAGAAGGAGAGGGAGAAGGACAAAGACAAGGAAGAAAAAGAGAAGGAGGGGAGAAGGAGAAGAAAAAGAAGAGGGAGGAAAAGGAAAAAGAAAGGAGGAAGAAGAGAAGAAGGAAAGGGGGAGGATGAAGAAGAAAAGGAAGAGGAGAAGGAGGACAGGGAGAGGGAGGAGGAGAATAAAAGAAAGGAGAGGGAGGAGAAGGAAAAAAAGGACAAGGAAAGAGAGGAGGAGAGGGAGAAGAGGAGAAGGAGAAGAGAAAGGAGAAAGAGGAGGAAGAAGAGGGGAGGAAGAGGAGGAGAAAAGGAAAGAGTAGGAGAGGAAGGAGGAAAAGGAGAAAAGGAAGAGGAGGATAAGGACAGTGAGAAGGAGGAAAAGGAGGAGAAAGAGGAGAAGGAGGAGAAAAAGAAAGAGGAGGAGAAAAAGAAAGAGGAGGAGAAGGAATTTGTCCAACCACGCAGCTACAGAGGGAAGAAAAGCTGAACCTGTGATTCTCCACTGAGAGAGTGGGGGATGCCAACATAAACTCAGTGACTTCTATGTTTAAGGATTAATATTTTATCTCTTAGACTAGAACTCAGTACATGCAGAAGCCATTTCCCCAAAGGAGAAGTCCGAAAGAGCTTGCGGCCAGTCAGAAGTAAAGCCAGCCCAGCCCACTAGTGGCCAGGTTGGATACTGCAGCCTGCTGAAAGGCTAGCCTTCTCACCCAGCTGTCGGCCAGATGAAATGAATGTCCCCTTGCGGACAGCTCAGATACTGCATTCTGAGAAGTTTTAGCTCCCGTGGAGCGATGAGCTGACCAAAAATGAATACTCACATCAATGTGGGACACTCTCCTTAGGATAGGTTGTTTTGGGGTTTTTTTTAACTTTCTGAGTTTTTAAATGAAGATAATTTTCTTTTCAACTGGATGTTTTCTGGAAAGAAAACTATCTTCTGGTTTTCATTTTGTAATTATTTTTCATTTGATTCTTGTTTCAAAACTTTATCTCATTTCTTCAATGGAATGCTTTCCCTTTTGTGGTTTCCTGAGGCCATGACCAGGGTGGCTTAATCCACCCAGCTTTGGAGTGCTGCACTGGCTGACAAGTTAGCCGGTGAAAGTAAACATGCCAACCCCAGTCTCCACCCAGGCAGACCCTGCTTGCCATGCCACCGTCCACCTGGCCATCTCCTTGCCATCTATCTCCCCTGTCCTTGCTCCCCCACCCCATCCCAAATACACTTCTCCAACTCTAGCCCTAAGAACAATAATCATAACATTGGTAAGACATGCCAAGGTCATTTCATACCCTTCTGAAAAAGACAGAAAGATCAGCTCTCCTACGGCTCCACTTCCCATTCCTGCAGTTACGTGGGTTGTCTGTCCCTCCTGGAAGGTGAACTCTTTAGAGAGAGGACCCACCCAGCTTTTGCATTTGTGTTCCTATATTTAGCAAAGTTCCCAGAACCACTGTTTCCAAGCTGCACTGCTGCACTCTCACAGGGGCACCAAAGGGATATTTTAAATTTTGGAGGAAAACATGGGGATCTATGTCTGACACAGAGCAAACATCCAACGCCAGGTGGCTCATAGTTTGAACATTAGATCATCTCACTCTATTCACCTTCACATTGAATTCTTCCATAACTCATCATGATTAGAATACAAAGCTACCAAAGATCAGAATAAATGACCCAGCTTTCTTTCCCTCTTTGGCCCTGTCCAAATAGCCAGAGAGATCACTGGCTCCAACCATTCAGCTTTCAGCCTCTTAGCAGTCATCTGTGATTCTGTGGGCTCTGATATGAATCATGAAGGACAGTCTATTATTTGTCATCATTGTTATGTGACCTGCTGAGGATCTGTTTTCAAGATAGACTGCTGCCCATATATCTGTCACCCTCAACCTGCAACAGAGTTCTTAATTGTTCTTCATAACACTAAGAGCTGTGAAAAAAATGGGTTCCCTCAGAAGGTAGTGAGTGTCCCTTGGCTCACCAGAGGTCTCCAAGCAAAGGCAAAATGATCACAAAATCACAGCACCTCTCAGAGTTGGAACAACCACCTAGTCCAAATTATACTTGAGAGAGAATGTCCTCCAGTTAGCAGAGGATGAAATCCAAGTTGTCAATAGCCATATTTTTTTAAGGCTCCAAATCACTAATATGCAGAGAACATACAAATTAAGCCAAACATGAAGCTCTACCTCACACCCAACAGATTGGCAAAGGCCACCAAAATGGAGGGGCTGTAGAAAACAGGCATATTTGTGCATGACTGGTGAAAGTGGTTTAGCCATTCTGAAAAGCAATGTGGAACTTTGCCCAGAAAGTCAGTAAACTGTGTGTCCTCTTTGACGCAGTGATACCATTACCAGATCCAAAAGGATCCAAGAGAAAGGAACGGGATCCATATGCTAAGTATGGGAGGCTTGGCACACGCCTTGACCACCGACGCTGATGTCATTCACATGGAAGGATGCTGGAGGATCTGCTTTGGGACTGGGGATCCAGCACGTACATAAACGAGCATTCTTTGCTGGCCTACCAGAAGGCTGATAGCAGCCTTTTTCACTAGCTGCTTAGCCAGAACCGTCTGCATCTTTAAAAATGCCTGCCTGACAACAACCAGGGCTTTCGGTGCACTCGTGTTTGACAGCATAGGATTTCATTGACAAAAAGACAAACATGCAACCATGCCTCATCTCAAGGAGGTAGATATAATTAGGATCATTAATTAATCAGTCTGCTTTGCTGGATCCTCATCCAGGTCACACCCACTCAGCAAAGGTCTTCCACAGGGTTCTGTCTTGAGCTTTCTTCTCTTCTCCCTCTATGTGACTTTACTTGGTGATCTCATCAGCTCCTGTGAATTTAATTATCATCTCTATGTTAATTCTCAGATCTGTGTATCCATCCCTTACCTCTCTGTTGAGCTCTAGTCTCACATCTCCACTGCCTATCAGACATCTGGAACTGGATGTCCCAGAGACATCTTAAACTTAATGTGTCCAAAAAAGAGCTCATTATCTCTCCCCCCTTCCCTCCCCTCACCAACTGGGGTCTTCCTAATTCTAACTTCCGAACTCTATCCAAGCTGCATAGTCAAATAAAACAAATCTTCAAATTGACCCTGTCCAAATATCTACAAATTTCTATCTCTCTCTCTCTCTCTCTCTCTCTCTCTGTCTATTTATCTGTCTGTCTGCCTGTCTATCTGTCTGTCTGTCTGTCATTTGTCTGTCTGTCTATTTGTCTATGTCTATCTATATGTGTCTATCTATCTGTCTGTCTGTGTGTTTATCTATTTGTCTGTCTAGCTGTCTGTCTGTCTAGCTATCTATTGATCTGTCTGTCTGTCTGATTGTCTGTCTATTTATCTGTCTGTTTGTCTATTTGTCTATCTGTCTGCCTATTTGTCTGTCTGTCTATCTGTCTGTGTGTCTGTCTATTTGTCTATCTGTCTATCTATATGTGTCTGTCTGTCTATCTATCTATTTATCTGTCTGTCTATCTGTTCATCTATTTATCTATCTGTCTGTCTATTTGTCTATCTATATGTGTCTGTCTGTGTCTATCTGTCTGTCTGTGTCTAGTTATCTATCAATCTATCTGTCTGTCTGTGTCTATCTATTTGTCTGTCTAACTATCTATCTACCTATCTACCTGTCTATCTATATGTGTCTGTCTATCCATCTATCTGTCTATCTATCTATGTACCTATTTGTCTATCTGTCTATCTATCTATTTGTCTGTCTATCTTTATGTGTCTATCTGTCTGTCCATCTATCTATCTATCTGTCTGTCTGTCTGACTGTCTGTCTATTGATCTATCTGTCAGTCTGTCTGTCTGTTTATCTATCTATCAATCTATCTATCTATCTGTCTGTCTAGCTATCTATCAAGCTATCTGTCTGCCTGACAGGCCCTTTACAGGTTCCAATTCTCACCTGTGGCTCCAAGAAGCTGTGGCATGTGCAGCTACCACATCCAGGTGAACCATTTCAGCAGATAGGCTAAACCAGGCTGAAGGTAACTGGTGGGCCTCAAACCTGTCAGTTAGTTAGGGGGGTGTCTACCCCAAGCACATGAAGACTGCTCTCAGTGGAATGGTTGAATGAGAACAATTTGTTTCAACAGCCATGAAGGGGGCTGACGCAGGCACTGTGGAGCACTTAGAGCTTGGTTAAACATCAAAGAAGCCAAGGCCATCCACTGCATCTCAAGCCATAACCAATAATCTTAACTTTTGTCTTGCCACTGGAGGTTGATGACTCTGGAAGAGAGAGTGAAGGCAACAACTTTGCACAACTCTCTCTCACTTAAATCCAATTTACGCAGGAACCAAAAGACAAGACCCACACCATTTTACCATTTTACCTATCTCAAAGTCCTGTGGTAACAGGCAAGTGACAAAGCAACAGGTGCAGATACACTGGGGCCTGTAGTCACAACCCTGCATGTGGGCCAGCCAGGCCATAGGATCATCTTCTCACTGGACTAAAACAGCAATGGAATTCAGCAGACCTCTGAATGTTAGAGCAGCCTTTTTGAAGAACTGCATTGCTTCCCTCCAGCATAAGGAAGGGGCTAGAAAAGGTGACCTACAAGTTGTCTGCTCCACCCAACTCTGGCCTGCTTACTGATGCAGGGATCCCACCTGAGGCTGAAACACACACACACACAAGAACAAAAACTTTTGTGAAGATGATTCCACTCACCACTGGTGCATGGAATGTGTGCACACAATTATGGACAACATGAAATCCAGTAGACCTGAAAGGTGCACAGTTCTCATTACAAAAGAACTCAGCAGGTAACACATCCAAATAGTAGCCGTGAGTGGAGCAAAGCTGGCCGATGAAGGCCTGCTTCCTGAAGTGCTGAGGACCCACTCCTCCACCCTTCCCTCTTCAAGAAGGTTACTGGGGTTGAATTATATGTCTATACCTACTGCACGTGAGATTTTGCGATTTAGGGGCATGGTGCTCTTTTAGGGATTTGGGACAAAAGCCACCCTTCCTAGTCACTCTAGGAGGAAAGCAGTCTTGTCCCAGAACTGGAAGGTAAAAGACAGCTCACTCTTTCCTGCTTAGCTCCCTCCCACCAAACACAAGATGACCATGCCCATAATGGATCAAATAGATTGACCAGAGCAAGCAGCAATTGGGGAAACTGTGTGGGATGGGATATACTAGATGATACACAAAACTAAAATCTCAGCTTCACCAAGAAGGGATCCATTTCAGCAGCTGGTCCCATCCTCTCTGGCTTCAACCTCCCTCCCTTTCTTACTCAGCCATGTTGTCTTCACAGTTCCCTTTCTCCTCTCTTTCTCAAGTCATTTCTGCACAGCCTGGCTGCTAACCCTTCAATCTTGCTCTTTGTTAATCCTCCTTGAGCCTTCTTCTCCTTCAGTCTTCTCTCAAGGGAGCCAGACCTAGAAATTGTCCTCCAGACTTTCTGAAATCTCTCCTCTCCTCCCCAAATTTGTGCTCTGGGCCCAACCCTTCTCCTGCTTTCAGACCTCAAGTCCTTTCCTCTTCCTCCGACCCTACCCCCCCAGAAGCCAGACTTCTCCAAAGAGAATGAGGTGCTCTGATGACCTATTGGTACCAACTCCCCTTTATCCGTGTGTGCCCTGCCATTTCTCCTACAAAGAATGTTCTTCTTGGCAAAGAACCCAAAAGCTGAAGGGGGAAGGAATGGCTTTACCTTCTCTCTATTGCCAGGGCTCATGATCCCATTCACCCCAAGCAGTGGGCCTGCATCTCCCCTTTTTTGACAATACAGTTGGGTTTCTTAAAACCTGATTTTATTTCCTTTAAGTTGAAGCACATGCTCTGGGATACTATCCCAAACCCTGATTCACATCAGAAAGTTGAGTCCTTGGAACAAGATGAAAAAGGGGACACTTGTTTCCTCAGAATGTATGGGTATCCCTGAAGGGTCAAGAGTTTGTGTGTGTATCTACATATAACACTTGCTTACCCTGGCCCCCACTGCCTGAAGATGAGGAATGTCATATTTCACCCCTTCCCCAAGGTTCTCTGCTTCTCCTAAGGAGGCTTGAGAGTGTCCAGGCTCTCTGAAAATAGCCATAGCCTCAGCTGATGGTGTGCCCACAAGTGGAAGAGGGTATGCGCCCCAGCTCCATTTAACCTCTAATAGCTTGTACAGAGGAATGTTTGCTTCAAAAGGTATAACTGCAAATATGCAAACCTACTCTCCAATATGTGGGACATAATCCTTCCACCTCACCCCATTTGTTCCATCTCACATTCTGCGGAGAGGGAGGGGATCAGGTTCATAACTTAGTTCAATCCCAAATCCCAAAATCTCCCTTGGATTCAAGTCTCAGACACTCTGGCTACTCCCAGCTTCCTCCAACCTGGAATCCCTACTGGAGGGGATCACCACCTGCACTGGAAACTGAGAAGGACAAATGGCAAAGAACACAGACTCCAGGCCCATTTCTGGAACCAGGGTGAAAGAGAAGGGGGGTGGAAGGTATCCCCCATCCCAGTTTTGTTCATGAAAACTGCACAGCGAGTGAACTTTGTGTGATCTTCACCCTAGAGACACCTCAGGAAAGAGACTGACTATCCCAGTCTAGCCGTTTTTAAAGATGCAGCCAATCAAAGGAGGCTACCACCACCCATATGGAAGGGGAGAACAGAGAAGCAGGATGCCTCCACATTGTGTGCTATGGGCATGCTCCAAGGTCCTCATTACATATAGTTATATATACATACATAAACAACAATATATATCATACATATCAATATGACAAATGTATATCATTGATAATATGTACAAATACGTGTTATCAATTTGTATATATTATCAATGATACCACTGATACCATTTTGTGTGTGTTATCAATCTGCATGTATTATCAATGATACCAGTCTGTCATCCAGACAATCACCTGTTTCTAAAAGAAACAGGTTTTCACCATAGTGATATAATAAGAACAGTTGGTATAAAATTCCCCATCAAAAGTCTGGAATAGGGGCGGAGCCAAGACGGCAGAGTAAAAGCAGTGACTTGCTTGAGCTCTCCCCCAAACCCCTCCAAATACCTATAAAAAAAGGCTCTAAACAAATTCTAAAGCAGCAGAATCCACAAAAAGACAGAGTGAAACAAATTTCCAGCCAAAGACAGCCTGGATGTTTGATCAGAAAGGTATATCGCACCAGGTGGGGAGAGGAGGGCAGTGTGGTGTGGGCGCGCAGGCTGCAGTGAACCTGGAGCAGGCCTCAGAGGACTGACTCTCAGGCAGCTGTGGTGGTTTCCAGACTTCTCAACCCATGAACTCCAAAGACAACTTAGGAGGTCAGTGGGAAAAGTCTGGTGCTGAGAGAGGATGGTGGGGTTCCAGCCCCATTCCCTGGGGCCGCAGCTGCCTCCTGAGCTTCTGGCCCACAGACTGAGGGGGAGTTGAGTGGCTGATCAGAGGGGGATTGCAGGAATCTTTCTGCTGGTGCAGGATTCTCTTGTTTTGCCTATGCTTGGATCTGGATCACAGTTCTGGGTGGCGGTCCTGAGTGAGGAGGAGTGCTGGCATGGTGGAGCTTGTAGTGGCTGTGGAGAGGAAATGCTCCTCACAGTTCCAAGACAGAAGAGTGCTCCTAGACCAGAGCACAGGCCAGGAAAGGAGTAAACACCTCACCCTTGATCATACCACCTTGGAAGAACTAAAAATTTACAGGCCTCTAGAAGTATCTCTGAAAACAGCTGCACAAAACCCCTGAAGCTTGGGACAGTACGTTCCCCACACTGGAAACAGACTCCTACCTTAACAAAGAGATTATAATTCAAGCAATTGGCCGAGATCATGAGCAAGCAGCACAAAAAGAGTCAGACTATATTATCTTACTTTGATGACAAAGAAGATCAAAACATACAACCAGAAGAAGACAACAAAGCCAAAGCTCCTACATCCAAAGCCTCCAAGAAAAATATGAATTGGTCCCAGGCCATGGAAGAGCTCAAAAAGGATTTTGAGAAGCAAGTAAGAGAAGTAGAGGAAAAACTGAGAGTGATGCTAAAGGAGACCCAAAAAAATACTGAAGAAAATAACACCTTAAAAAATAGCCTAACCCAAATGGCAAAAAAGGTCCAAAAAGCCAATGAGGAGAAGAATGCCCTAAAAAGCAAAATTGGCCAAATGGAAATGGAAGTCCAAAAGCTTACTGAAGAAAATATTTCCTTAAAAATTAGAATGCAGAAATTGGAAGCAAGGAACAATTTGAGAAATCAAGGCACTGTAACGCTAATCCAAGGGAATGAAAAAGTAGAAGAGAATGTGAAATATCTCATTGGAAAAACAACTGACCTGGAAAATAGATCCAGGAGAGAGAACTTAAAAATTATTGGACTATCTGAAAGTCATGATCAAAAAAAGAGCCTAGACATCATCTTTCAAGAAATTATCAAGGAAAACTGCCCTGATATTTTAGAACCAGAGGGCAAAATAGAAATTGAAAGAATCTACCAATCACCTCCTAAAAGAGATCCCCAAAAGTCTGGAACAGATGCTCCCCCAAATCCAAAGAGTTCAGGGGAAAGTGGGATCTAGGCTAGAGAGAGAGGGAGGGATGGGCCAAGGGGTAACAACTCTTGGTCCCCTGTAGTCTCAGGCACTCATGAAGTTCCCCTTGGGGTGGGGAAGCTTCTTTTTCTGGGCTCTTTGTCAAGGCTTGAATATGCTTTTCCTCATTGTATCCAGTCTGGCTTCAGCTTCCAATACAGACAAGGCTGTTCTTTGGACACCAGTGGAAAAAGTCCAAAGCCTCTGGCCTTCCAAAGTTCATAAAGCCCTCCTCTGGTCCAGGAGTAAGGAGGCAGCTGAACACAGAGCCAGAGCTCTTCTCTTCCCTGTCCAGGAATTCTCTTGCCCTCTTGGAAGAGGCAAACTGGTCAGCAGGGCTCCAATGACTATGGGTCAAAGATAGGAGGCCAGGCTGAAAGAAAAGAGACACTGTCAGAAGTAAGAAGTAGCCTCTCTAAGCGTCAGGCTCCTCATCGTGAACTGTGTTAATGATACCTCTAACATAGGGCTGTTGTGAGGACTACATTAGATAGTTCACTGTTCAGCACTTCCCCTGTGCTAGGGTCTGGGGATATAAAGAGGCCATGACTGGCTCTGGACATCCCTCTCTAGTTATATCTCCTACCTAGGAAGCTAGGGAAAATACTGAGGGGTTGGGGTGCTTTTCTCTACCGCCATCAGCTCAAATCCCATTTCTGGTGTCAGTTGGTCAACAAGCATTTATTAAGTGCCTATTTATTAATGTGCCAGACATTGTGCTAAGCACTGGGGATACAAAGAAAGGTAAAAGACAGTCCCTGCCCTCAAGGAGCTCACAGTCTAATGGGGGATTCAACATGCAAACAACTATGCACAAATAATATATAGAGGGGATAAATTGGAGATATTCAGCAGAGGGAAGGTTCTAGCATTTAGAGGGATGAGGAATTGGGGCTCTTGTAGAACTCTACCTTCTTCTAGAGTGGGATTTGAGTTGGGACTTAAAGAAGCCAGGGAAGCCAGTGGGCATAGCTGAGGAGGGAGAGCAATCCAGGCATGGGGGATGGCCAGAGAAAATGCCCAGAGCTGAGAGATGGAAGGTCTTGTTCATGCGACAGCAAAGAGACCAAGGTCACTGGATTGAAGAGTACACGTGGAGGAGTCAGATGTAAGAAGGCTAGAAAGGAGAGAGGGGGCAGGGTATGAAAGGCTTTGAAGGCCAAATAGAGGGTTTTGTACTTGATCCTGAAGGTGATAGGGAGCCATTGGACTTCACTGAGCAAGGGGGCGGGGTGGGAAAAGTACAGACCTGTACCTTAGGAAGATCACTTTATTATCAAGGGAGGATGGAGTGAGGAGAGACTGGAGCCAAGCAGACCCCACCCCCAGCAGCTATTGCTATAGTCCAGGTGAGGAGATGAGAGTCTGTACCAGGATGGGGGCAGAATCATAGGAGAGAAGGGGGGTATAGGAGAGATGCTATAGAGGCGAAATTGACAAGAAATGTGGCAGAGGTGAAACTGACCAGAGATGCTGCACAGGTGAAATCTGTGTGAAGCCTATCCTAATCCCAAAGCTAGTGCCTTCCTTCCTCCCAAAAAGGTTCTATTTATGTAACCCTTGACTAACTACCCTGGCACCCACTGAAGGCCAGGTGGGTTACATCTCACCCATCCCCCAAGGATCTCTGGTACCCATTAAGGGGTTTAAGATGTCTAGCTTTCTCTACCAATGTCTCCAGCCATCATCAATAGTTCCTTCAACTCTGGGGGGAAAGGGTCCCCTGCACTTCAATTCTATTTATCTACTAACAGTAAGATGAGCTTTTATGAAGTAATATCGACTTGAAAAGGTATAATCATAAATATGTAAACTTACCCTCCAACACATGGAGCTTAATCCTTGTGACAGGTGAAATCTGAAATAATTGAGGCAACAAAGGTCTGGGCTTCTGAGCATATTTGGTTTATTAAGCAACACATGCCAACTAGATAACAGATTGGGACCAGGCCTCCTCACCTTGGCACTGGACCCTGACTACAAGAGGAGACATATTTTTATATATTAAAAGCAAACAATTAACAGGCTACAAACCAGGATATAAGATTAAGTCATCTGATTTCTAATTGGAGGAAAGATTAGAGGCTTTCTAAGTTGAAGGAGGATAATAAACACCTCTTAAATCAGAAAAAGAGGTGTCCCACTCCCCACAAGTATATGTATTCAATCGAAGGAACAAGGAAACTAACTGATTGACCAGTACAGGTCCAGTTTTCAGATAAGGCATATGGGTTGCTTGAGTTGTACAATTGTGAGAAAACTGTCTGCCTCAATCTTTGGAACTGACTGGTCAGTCAGCATAACCAGGGTCCGCAGTTAAGGGTCTCTAAGCAGCAGGGAGAGGTAGTCTAACTTCCCAGCCACACAGCACTAGGTTCAAACAACGCAACAAAGTCCTCTCCCAGTTCTCACAATTGCATAGTTTTTTCGCAAAAAAAGACATTGCACTAGACCCATAACTGAAGTGAAAGGGAACTGAGTTGGCTCCAGAACAGAGTCACAGGATGAAATCAGTGTGGCTCGCTCAATTCCCACAATTCCCTCCTCCTCCTCCCCCCTTAAACCACCTCAGTCTCTGGGGAAGGGAGGCTCCTATACAGCACAGTCACAGTCTAAAACCCTGTTTCATTATCCTGACTCTGACCCTCTCACCCATAATCCTGGCTCCAAAGTGCCTGTGGTTCAAGTTCCCAGTTTGGCCAGTGGAGATTACCACCAGCACCTGAAACTGAGAAAGACAAATGAAGCAAGACAGAAATGGCACTCCTGGGGCAGCTAGGTCGCACAGTGGGTAGAGCACCGGCCCTGGATTCAGGAAGATCCGAGTTCAAATCAGACCTCAGACACATAACACTTACTAGCTGTGTGACCCTGGGCAAGTCACTTAACTCCATTACCTAACCAAAAAAAAAAAAAAAAAACACCAGAAATGGCACTCCTCAGGCCCATATTTTTTTGGCAAGGCCATCAGGGTTAAGAGTATCATGTATTTGAGAATGGATTTGAACTCAGGGCCTCTTGACTCCAGGGCTGGTACTCTATCCACTGCACCATCTAGCTGCCAAAGGCCCATTTCTTAGAGCTAAAGTAAGTGGGGTAGATGGTGTTCCCCGTCCCAGATCAGTTCATGGAGCTCATGAAGTGAATAAACTGTATGTGATCTTTGAAGAAAGCCCAGGAAAGTAAGAGACATTTCCCAGTTGGGCCAGTTTTCAGGACAAGGCCTTTTCTGGCTCTGAAAGCAGTGGGAGGAGGCCCTCTCCACCCACATAGTGAAAGATGCAGGGTGCCTCCATTTTAGTTGATGTGTTTATGCTGTAAGCCCCATTACATTTACTTTGCAGGTACAGTATTCCTCATATGGGTAGCTAGGTGGTACAGTGGATAGAGCACTGGGCCTGGAGTCAGGAAGACTCCTCTTCCTGAGTTCAAATCCAGCTCAGACAGTGTGATCTTAGGCAAGACTCTTAATCCTCTTTGCCTCAGTTTCCTCATCTTTAAGATGACCTGTAGAAGGAAATGGCAAAGCACTCCAGTATCTTTGCCTAGAAAACCCCAAATGGGGTCACACAAAGAGTTTGACACAACTGAAAAATATATATTTACGTGCATGTTGTCTCACTCTATAGAATGTAAGCTGATGAAACATCATTTTGTTTGTATTTCCTGTGCCTAGCACAGTGCCTGGCACCTAAGAGGTTCTTGATAAATGCTCATTGACTGATGGCAAAGGAGGAATGATGGGGGATGGATAGAGATGGAACGTCATGTTAGTCTGATTGGCCATAACTAGAATGAAGGCCGATAGCTTTGGAAACGTTAAGACACCATGTAAGCGGTACAGAAGAGATGATGCAGGCCCCACGCAACAAGAGGCAGAGGCCCAAAAGCACGTCAACACTCGGTGTGACTGGGGCATAAGGTATGGACCCAGATGGGCAGAGGCTTCTGACTCCTAGGCTCCTTCCCCAAGAACTAGCTTGATGGCACATGAGCCAAGGCGGGGAGCAGAACTTGAGAAAGTTCTTGAAACACTTTAATGGGCTGGGAGGGGTCAGGGCTTATTAGGAGCCAAGCCTTTTCTGGTGAGCTCATTAGCTTCCTCTTCTCGTCTGCCAGGGCTGCGCCTCTGGGCTTTCGATCCAGGATTGCAACAGGCCCCTGGGAGTCTCAGCCCCCAGGATCCCTAGACTGCTGAAGCACCTCATTAGTAACCTGGTGTTAATTAGACAAGGGCTGCTCATTAGCACAGCTAGTTAGTCCTGAAGCCCCAGGGGTGATGGAGGCAGCCAGACTCTGCTTGGGGCCCTCTGGACAGAGAGGGAAAAAACAGAAATTCCCAAGGCAGGTCTACTTTTACATAGTTTTTCCTTTCTACAGTCTAAATCTGCCTCTCTGAAACTTCCATCTGGTGCTCTGGGTTCTTTTTGCCTGACTCTAGAACAGATCACGATGAATCCAATTCCCCTACCAACTGGAGGCAACCCTCCAAATAGTTGATGAGGCTTCTCTCCTCCCCTCCTGCCCCTCTTCTCTCCTCTTCCCCAAGCCTTCTCTGAACAAGGCTAACATGCCCTGTGTCCTATGACCAATCACACTTTGCCAAACCTGACATCTGGATCACTTCTACCACCTACCTCCCTCACTCCTATCATAAGTTCTGGACAAAGCAAGAGAAAGTCATGAACCTGTGCTGACTGGGCCCATTACAAACTCAAATTATGTGATCTCAATTGGGTTCTCCCTGAAGCAAGGCAATCCTTTGACACTTCCCCTAATCAACCACAGTGAATATTCCAAACCTTTTTCTTCCTTTACCAAGTCTCCTACCCCATTTCTCCCCCAACTTCCCAACTGAGTACCTCGCCTCATATTTCACTCCCAAAATTGATACCATTTTCCAAGAGCACTCCCTTCTCACTTCTCCATTTTAAATCCCTCCAACTTCTCCACTATCTCCTCCTTTACTCCTTTCTTGGATAGCAAGATGACAAAGGCAAGTCCCTCTACATACACCCTTGATCCCATTCCCTCCCAAATTCTCCAGCAGATCTACACTACCACTTATCTTCGGTGCCTCCCTATCTACTGTCTCCTTCCCAGCTATAAATATTCCTCTTCCTTCTCCACCCTCTCTGGATCCAACCATCCCTGAAAGCTTTCGTCCTTTATCTCTTTTAAGCCAAGTTCCAGCACTTTCTTTTCTTCTGCATTCTTCTGGATCCCCTAAAATCTGACTTCTGACTTCATTATTCACCTGAAACTGCCCTCACCAAAGTCATCAATGCTTTCTTAATGGCCAGATCTTATGGCCTTTTCTCAATCCTTCTTCTTGGCTTCCTACAGCCTCAGGCACTGTTGATCACCCTCTCTTCTAGTACCTTGTGTCCTTTCCTGGATATGCAGAGGGTTGGGTGTCCCCCAAGGGTTGAGCCCTTTTCTCCATCTATACTATTTCACTCTCATCCGCTCTCAAGGACTCAATTATCATATCTGTGAAGATGATGTCCAGGACTATATAACCAGCCCTACTCTCCCTGCTGAGGTCCAATTCCACACCCACATCTGCCTCTTGGACATCCATCCTGGACTGGATTCCAGTCAGTATCTCAACCTCAACAAACAGGGCACAGGTCTAGTGCTTCTCTATTTCTTCCCCAGACTACTTTTTCTTGTTGTTGAGTCATTTCAGTCATGTCTGACTCTTAATGACCCCATTTGGGATTTTCTTAGCAAAGATATTAGAATGGGTTGCCATTTCCTTCTCCAGCTTTTTTTTTTTTTTTTTTTTTTTACAGGTAATGTTGTGAGAAAGGATTAGGAGTTAGGCTTCCACAACAGAACATGGGAATTCTGAGAAGTACTTCCAAGATCTTGTGGATAGTTCCTCAACCAATCAGAAAGTGCCCCAAACATTCTGCAAACAACTAGTTCCTTAAGACAGAGCCCTGAAGGCTAAACTGGTTACAACCCCTCAAGGCCTCAACAAGGGAAAGGCTTTTCTCCACTGCACTTGCTTAATAAGCTTATTAAATATTAACTGACACATCCGAGGGTGGAGATAGCCACCATTTTTTAACATGGGACACATGATCTGGGTGGAGTTAACATGACAAGGAAGGACATGGAGGAACATAGGTTGAGTGGTTCAGGAAGAGTGTAACTCAGATGTACTAAACCAATCCTAGCCCTGGTGGTTGGAGTATGGATCTTATTAACCACTTAAAAGTTGATTCTACCGCACACACGTGCTACTAGAGTTCAGTGTGCTTGCTTCTGTCCAGAAGAGTAATAAAGGCTTTCCTTCACTCACTCCTGTAGTAGATTTTTCTTTTGTTTCAGATTTTTCTAACAAGGTTTTGAGGCAAACAGGGTTAAGTGACTTGCCCAGGGTCACACAGCTAGTAAGTGTCTGCAGTTGGATTTGAATGCCACCTAGCTGTCCCAGGCACTGCTAGTTTTTTCACTAAAAAGGGTAAAATGTAATAGTGCTCAGGGAAATGGTGACATGGTTTCTGAGTTTCACTTTATTGCTCTTTCACCTAATCCAATTAAACTGTTTACTAAGATAACAACAGCGGTTTTCATTGACTGCTGTGAAGGAAATACTTTGCTTGATGCCTTGAATAAACTCAAGTAAAGCAAAGTCATCTGCAATGTCAATGATGGTTCAAAGAGGAGTCCTTTTTACAAATAAAATATTGCAAATAAGTTTTGTGATTATTGATTTCATTATTAAAAGTTATATATTCAGTAACTTTAATAGTTTATCTTGTAAGATTAAGGGTTTTAATATATAGATAGCAACAGGTGCTTATTGGGAAAGCAGGTTAAATAAATAATTCTTAATGAACAGGGGTAGGGGCCCTGAGCTGAGAAAAATGACTGTCTCTCAGAAATTTTCACTCATCACAGAGTTTAGTTGATTGAGAGATCAGTTGAAATTTGAGTCATTTTTAAGGAAATATCTGTATACCTTTGGATTGTCCTAGAACTCAGGATGGTGAGGTTGAATACAGGAAGGATGACCTAATTACCACTGACTTGGAGCATTTTCTTCCTCTGAAAACTGCCTGCTAATATCCTTGAACCATTCTTCAACTGGAGAATGATTCCTGTTCCAAGTTCTTGGACAACAATTCCTATGTTCATCATTGCTTAGAACTTGGCAGGGTCTAATTGGCTTCATGTTTTCAGGAAAGAAGGAAAGAAACAAGTATTTATTAAGCACCTACTGTGTGCCAGGCCCTGTGCTAAGTGTTTTGCAAATATTCCCTCATTTTATCCTCACAAGAACCCAAGCTATTATGATCTGAATTTTAAAGTTGAGGAAACTGAGGTAAACTGAGGAGGCTTGCCCAGAATTTTCCGTCAGGTCCTCCTGACTCCAGGCTAGACACTATGCACTATGACACTGATGGGGCACTAATAATGGACCCCTAAAAGGCCCTGGACTTTCCCACATGGCCTAGGTCCCTGGTGTTCACCTGAGGCTCATCTGAGTATAATCCTTTAACTGTCCTTACATTGTGGCCCCAATCTCCACTTCTCTGTTACCTCTAATCTAGCCCATCCCTCCATTGTCTGTGACCTCCAATTGCCCAGTCACTTCCGACCCTTAAGTACATCTAGACCCCACCCCTGTTCCACTCCTAGGTCACATCCAGATCCAGATCTTCCCCCAGTCTTTCAGTATATAAGGTTCATCTTGCCCCCCATTAAATTGCTCAAATTCTTAAAATCTGGCCAATAGCACACTCACTAAGAATCTCATTCATCTCAATTGGTGTTTTAATAAACCTTGTATTTGATTGGAAAAAAAAAAAGGCTTGAGTTGAATTCATTCGAGGCAGGAGCCACTTCTTCTGCTCTTGAATTTTGGGGTTCCCAGCACCCCTAGACTTCAACAGAACCACCCAGTGGCCCTGCCATGACAGCCCAGAAATAGAGTGAGAACCCTAGAGTTATGGGTTGTCATGGCCCTGGGTACCTCACTCCTATTGTACATTAAGTTCATGACCACTTTCATGGTCCCCTGATGTTTGCAGAGGAGTCAGAAATGTCCTGTGACTATTGTCCTTGCTAAGCTACTGGAGTAGATGTCTTTGCTAACAAAAAAAAAAAAAAAAAAGCTGTGCAATTAAGGGGAGGCACACTAGGGGTGGATGGACAGAGGCAGATGCTGAGCTGGTGTTTAGGAAGATGGCATCCACAGGGTGAGGAGTAACGGCCACCCCATGGAGACCCAACTGGTGCAAATTGGACAAGTGATTTGCCCAGGAGGAAGGAGGTATTATACATTCTTGGGATTTTACTCCTTTCTTGGACTGCAGCCCACTTGGGATTTCATCATATTTAGACTCACCCACAGAGCTTCTCCTGGGGGCCTTGCACTTTCCAAGAGTAAGACACTAATGAGTAATGTTGGGGTGGGGAATTGGGGGGAGCCTATGAGGGCTTTACCTGCACAGGAGAGACAGAGGTGCTGGAGCAAAGGCAGCTAGTTTAGATGAGATGTTAGTACAAAGTGTCTCCAGGTTGTTGAGGGTTGGCTGTGTCTGTGGCTGCGGGGTGACCCCTCTTCTACATCTTCCTTGCTGATGACCTTTGCTATGCCTCCTGCCCAGAAAGAAGCTCTGAGGAATCCTCAGGATGCTCCTAGGCTGGAAGAAGAAAGGTCCAGCTCCTTCTGGTTCTAGGGATGAGTTCGGGAACAAGAAGCAAGATTTTGTGACTACTGAGCACAGATAGACTTGGAATCTCATGACAACCAGCACAGGATAAAATGTTCCCGGAAGTGAAGGAATGAAAGAGCCCTTTTCTTACAGCACCTCCTCAGTGAATGATCACTGAAATAGGAGAGGCTCAGGCTTTATTCGTGCAATTGATAGTTGATCTGTGGCTGGCTGGATGAAGCCATACCCAAAGATGATGAATAATGCATTGATGCCACTGTTCTGGGAGGTCTCTCATGTCATGCCACAGAACTCTGACTTGTCCAACACTCTCTGCCTACACATCTGGTCCCAATATGGAGGACAAATCCCAAAACTCAGCTCTCAGTGACATTCAACTCCTTGAAGCTCCTCTCCTCCAGAAGAACCTCTAGTTTCCAGAAATCCTAGTCCCAAAATGTCTCAAGCTAGTGGATGCTGAAGTGATATCTCCCAGAGTGTCTCACTTCCAGGGCAACATGATTTGCACCCCAATGGCCTAAATAAAGAGAGAGGGCATAAAAATCAGACTTGTAAGTGCTATGAAGCTCAATGACAAAACCAAGATTCTCAAAGCCCTCAAACAACTAAAGCAATTGGCTAAATACATCAGGATTTTCTTTCAGGATCTTGGCAGGCACATCATTCCAGTGCCTCCACCCGCTGTTCTGGAAGGGAAGGTGGGAACCAGTGCCTGTTCCAGGGTGTGCCAACACACCCTTGGAGGCTTGCCTATGCTGATGATCTATTAACAAATTTCATCTCTTTCCTCTTTCTATACAGGTGCACCGATGGCGGCGGCAGGGGCAGCAGCAGTGCATGAATATGATACCCTGGTCCTTATCGTACCTCTTTGTTTTTTTTCCTTTTAAATAAGGAGTATCCATCAAGAGCTATGGTCTAAGGAGGGAAGGGGAGACAACAAGCATTTATTAAGTGCCTACTATGTGCCAGGCCCTGGGCTAAGTACCTTAGAAATATTATATCCTTTGATCCTCACAAGCCTGGGAGGTCAGTGCTATGATTATCCTCATTTTACAGCTGAGGTTAACTGATGCACAGGCTAAGTGACTTGTCCAGGGTCATGTAGCTAGTAAATGTCCAAAGTCAGATTTGAGAGAGAAGAGAAGAGGAGGAGGGGGAGGATGACATGTAGGAAGTCTTGGTCCTTCCTCTTCCTTTTTAATTTAAAGCCCTTTTCATTAAATTTATAAGACCAGGGAAATACGGTCTTAGGAGCCTGTGTTAGTGTTAGTTGTATTGCATTCTAAATCAGAAGCCTATCTGCCCTACATTTCAAATTACTGTATAGTCTGTCTAGCTGAAAGTTGGTTAAAGAGACAACAAGCTAGGTATTATAAACAACCTCCAAGACCTGCAGGATGGGAGATTTAGCCCCCGTCCACCGCTTCCCCAGCTGCAAGCCCGCTGAGAGTCAAAATAACAGGATACAGCTCTTTTAGAGATACAGACTACAGCTCTTTTAGAGTGAAGGAAGAAATTCCTTTATTCAGTTCTCCTGAAAACTGGGTGCACTCCCTCCCAAGAAGGAGGCACACTGAGCACAGAAGAGAGAGAGCTTTATACTGTTAATCTGGTCCACTTACCCCTCCCTCCAAGACTTGGATTGGTCCAAATTATAAAGGTTTCACAATTGGTTAGGCTCACAATTCCATATTCTAATTAAAGAATGCTCGACCTGAGTTACAATTGGTGGAAATTCCTGATCCTTTAGTTAGCATATGCATGAGGTTCACTGAGCCCGCCTAGTAACAGATTCTTGTGCCCGACATTGACCCCCAACGGGCTTGGCTGCAAAATCAGGAACCCTGCTGTTAAATTAACCTAGCTTAACTGGCCTGAGGAGTGTCACTCTCCCCTTAATCAGTTAGCCATTCAGCACCTTTCCTGCTTTCTTTTTTGCAACTTATGTGGGAACCTAATAATTCAGCATTTCTCACATAGGTGATAAGTAAATCCATATTGTTTATTCCCTTAAGTTAGAGACACGTACATGGAGCCAGAACTTTAACTCTGACTGACTCAAGCAGTTTTAGGAGGACATTTAAACCCTGACTCAGAATGTCTGTGTTACTCAAAAAAATACATAGCCTCCATATGTTTTTTAACATACAGCATAGGAAAGAAAGTTTCTTAGTTGAATAGGTTGTAAATACAACAAAATAGGAGAATGTCAAAGTGTCAATTGAAATTATAGATCCAGGATATCTGTGTTTCCCCTACATAACATATGTCCATAGGATACCAAGATAAGAAAAGTCCCGCTATTCAAGAGTGTGTCTGGTCCCAGGCATCCTGTCCTTAGTGATCACAAACAGGAAGAATGCTGGTCAGCTCCAGCTGGTCCCACAGCTACTGACACAGGAAGGGGCATTTTTAGTTCACTCAGAGAGAAAAGATAAATTCAGATTTTGGCCCTTATTGGGGCTCAATTTGTTATAAAGATGACCCAGACTCAGTTCCAAAAATTGGTTGTCTCAAAGACTTTTTATTAAAGGAAGGAGAGAAATGCATGCCTAAAAGAAGCCAGAGCAAGTTTTATAGTTAGTAATTGCCTAACTCCTCCCTTCTGGATCAGGATTGATCCTAATCCTTCTGGGTTACAATCTTCCTTATATGCCCCACCCCTAACATACATTATGTGCCTAGAATTGTGTTATCTCACACCCCCCTCCCCCTGCCCCCATGGAGAAGTTAGCCTGTCTGTGCTGATTTCTTATCTACTTATGTGTAAACTTAATTCTTTCATTTCTCACAAATTGATCTTAAATGATTATCAAGTCCAAAAATCCAAATCCCACTCATAGATGCCATCTTAAGCAGATGTTCACTTCCCCACCCCTTGCCTTCAGTGTTGCACAGGGTTGGGGTTGTCAGCGCCATCCCAGACACCCGATAGGGGAGGGGGAGAAGTCATCCATTTTAACAAGTCTTGGGAGTGTTGGGTCTTAGACTTATGTTGTTATCTGGTCTATGACTAGCTACTTCTGTGATAGACCCTCCATTAGGGACCCTGGGGCACCACGCCCCGGGGCCTCTGGCTCAGCTTCCCCTAACGGCTGTTACAACACCCTGGGTGAAATCCTCAAGGGTGGGGTGCAACATCCTGTTCTGTAAATGACCTGCTCCCTTCCCGGCACCCCACCGGACCCTGCTCCCTTCCCGGCACCCCACCGGACCCTGTTCCCTTCCCGGCACCCCACCGGACCCTGTTCCCTTCCCGGCACGGACCCTGTTTTGTAACCGGACAGTATAAATATCTCAGATGAAACCCTCGGTGGTACGGCCCCTGGGATGCACGCCTGGGGTCCGTCGCCGGCCGGCTCAAATAAACGCGCTCTCAATTAAAGTCAATTGGGTGTGATGCTCTGATTTCTCTCGGGCGTCCAGTTCACTTCTTTGCCCCTGAGCTGGGAGTTGCCAACCCTGAATGTTCTACCATTGTCTCTCTAACAATCGCTAGACCTTCTCCCACCTAACGAGTGGGTGCACACTGTTGTTGTTCATTCTTCACTCTCAAAGAGGACCAATGACATCAGGAGGGTGATGTCTTGACTTGCCTGTGAATTGGATTTAAGTGAGGCCAGGCTGTGCAACAGTCATCAGCCTCACTCTCTTCTCCAGTCATCAGAGTCCAGTAGCAAGACAAAAGTCAAGATGACTGGCTGGGGATGCAGTGGGTGACATTAGCCTTTCTAAATTAGAGTCTTTCCCTGTATTGGTTTGTCTAAGGCAGCACACATTCATGACTAACAGCTACCTAAGAACTGAGACAAAAGATGTAATTTACCACCATAAAAATATGAATCTGAGAGAGGAAGACCCTCAGGGTTTCTGGCTGGAACAGAAAACAATTGCTATTTAGACTTATTCTAAGCTTCCAAGCTAAACAATGAGCCACTGAGGCTTGGGCTAGGGGCTATTCTCAGCCATTCAATGAAAGCTGGAGGGATTTGAAACAGAATGGGTCTTTTGAAAGCCTGTTTTTGAAATTGTAAATGAAAATTGCTTGGGACAAAAGTAAATCATCTCAGTTTTTTTGAGAAAAAATAGCAACCAAATAAAAAATATTTTTAAAAATCTGAAATCCAGCCTCCAAACCCCAAAGTAAGTGACCAAAATTTTTTTTGTTGTTCTTCTCTCATTCTCCAAGTGGGCCAATGACATCTTAAGGGTGATGCACATTCTCATTCCTTGGGGGACTTGCAGCTAATAGGACAGCCAGCTCCAAGTATTCAGAGACGCTCCTTCTTTCGCTCCTTCTTTCCTGTCTCCCGTGTGTGACAGTCTTGAGCTTTGCAAACTCTGGCAAACAGCAGGATTCCCTTCTGACTCCTCAAACTTTTTGTTGTTTTATTTTCTTGATGAAGGATTTTCATCATCTCCCCAAACCTGGAGTGTGGAGGGACAGTCACTTTGATGTGGTTTAGGGGTTCAGGGGTGCTGGGGTGCTGGGACCCCAAAATCACAACACGTGGGTCCTGCCCGAAAGAATTTGACCCAAGCCTTCTTTCAGCCAAAGACAAGGTTTATTAGAACATCCATCATACTGGGCAGACTCTTAAGGAGTCTGAACATGGGTAATCTGAGCAGTGGCTAGATTTTAGGAATCTGAGCAGTGGCTAGATTATAAGAATCTGAACATCTTAATGGAGACAAGATGGACCTTATATACAGAAAGACTGGGAGGGGACTGGGAGGGACCTAGGAGTGCCCAGTAAGCTGGGGTGAACAGAACTCCTGGGACCTCGACAATGGAGCCTAGTTAGAATTAAGTGTGGGAAATGGCCAGGGGCCATAGGGAGGTAAAACAATGGAGGGGAGATTGGGTGTAGCCACAATGAAAGGCCAGTTGATGGGATTATAGCCTCAGGGGAAGCCAGAGATTTGTCCCTGTGGGAAAGTCCAGGGTTTTTCCTTTCTGGGGCCCAGATCCCAACCCCATCAACTTCACCATCCCCCATAGGAGGGAACCAACCTAGAATTAGGCATGACCTGCAGTCCCTTGGCTTTGGTAGAAATGCAAATATTCTATACTCTATCATGTTCTAACTGGCATTTACATACGATTTTAAGGGGTTAGGCTTCCACAGCAGGATAAGAAATTCCAAGATCTTGTGGATAGTCCCTCAGCCAATAAGAAAATGTACCGAACAAGTAGTTCCTCAGAAAAAAGCCCTGGAGGCTACAGTGGCTGCAACCCTTCTGGTGCAAGGATGGGGCCTCAACAGGGCAAAGGCTTTTCTCCACTGCGCTTGCTTAATAAGCTTATTAAATGTTAACTGACACACCCCAAGGGCAGAGATAGCCGCCATTTTTTATCATGGGACGCATGACCTAACATGACAAGGAAGAACATGGATGAACACACGATGGGCTGTCTAAGAAGGGTGTAACTCAGTTGGACCAGACCCTTAGTAGCCCTGATGGGTGGAGTATGGGTCTTACTAATGATTCAAAAGTTGATTCTACCACTGAACCAGTGCCCATGTGCTACTAAAGTGCATTGTGCCCACTTTTCTTGTGAGAAGTGTAATAAAGGCTTTCCGTCACTCACTCATTGTAGTAGGTTTTTGTTTCAGATTTTTCTAACATCACCTACAATGTGCTAAGAGTTTTGCAACTATTATCACATGTGATCCTTACAACCACACTGGCAGGTAGGTGCTATTGTGGTGGTGATGGTGGTGGTGATGGTGGTGGTGGTGGTGGTGGTGGTGTTCTCTCCATGACCCCATTGGGGGTTTTCTTGGCACAGATACAGGAGTGGTTTGCCATTTCCTACTCCAGCTCATTTTACTGAAGTGACTTGCCCAGGGTCACACAGCTAGTCAGTGTCTGAGTCCAGATTGGAACTCAGGAAGAGAGTCTTCCTGATTCAGAGCCTGGTGCTTTGTGCACTATGGAGCTGTTGCAGTCTGAGAGGTTGAGACCCCTCAAAGACTGAAGTACAGCACAGGGTCGTCTGGAATGAATTCACAGACTCAAGCATTCTTTAAGTCAAGGTGGCAAAGATTTATTGTTATGCTTTTCAGTGGGCAAGGATTCTTAAGGAACCTGTGATCTTAGAGGGGTACAGTAAAAGTTTATATAGGATAAAATATAATAAAACATGTGTCAAATATGCTACCTAGGTGACTCAGGGTGGGATTAGGGAGTGGTTAAGGAGTGGTCAGTTCTTAAAGGAACATGCACTTCTTGTACCTGTGATAGACCTTCCGTTAGGGACCCAGGGGCACCACGCCCCGGGGCCTCTGGTTCAGCTTCCCCTAACGGCTGTTACAACATCCTGGGTAAGATCCTCAAGTGTGGGGTGCAACATCCTGTTCTGTAAATAACCTGATCTGGCTTCCCGGCACCCCACCGGACCCTGTTTTGTAACCGGACAGTATAAATATTTCAGATAAAACCCTCGGTGGCACGGCCCCTGGGATGCACGCCTGGGGTCCGTCGCCGGCCGGCTCAAATAAACGCGCTCTCAATTAATGTCAATTGGGTGTGATGCTCTGATTTCTCTCGGGCGTCCAGTTCATACCCACTGCACAGGCGTTTTACCCAGAGTTCACTAGGAAAAGCCCACAAGGGGGGCCACATGGAGGTGTGGTTTTAGGCCTGCTATGTCACTGTTAACTAGAGTTAAGGGGTAACTGAGAGTTATCCAGTCTGCCCCACAGTCATTGTTTTATTTGACAAGATAGATGTAGGGAATATCCATATGTCTTAGGTCTAGAATACAGATAATGAGGAGTCCAGGATGTAGATAATGAGGTAGGGTGGTAGTATAGATAATTCAGTGGGTAAGAATATCTTTATGACCCAGTGCAAAGCCAGTACAAACTAATAATTTCTTCAGGTGCTGTTTGTAACTGTACCAGGGAAAGAGATAAGGGTCTTGCTGGGGCCCACTCATGAGTAATTGCTAGGCACAGTGTCCTTGGGCTGGGGAGAAACTGCCAGAGACAGTGTTTCTGAGGCTAGGGAGAAATTGGGGTCCAAGCACAAGCACCCAAGCACCCCATCATAGCCATCTAGCAGCCCTGAGCCACCTAGCAAATTTCCCCTGTCTTCCCTTCTTACTGGTAGTTGGTGATTTTTTCTTTTTCTTACTATTATTGACACCAAATCTGCCCCCTTCTCCAACCACTTCTTTCCTTCATAAGGTAGAAGTAAAAAAATGAATTTATACTATTAAAGGGGAACATTTTCTCCATCTGTGATGGTTAGAGCCCATCCACTGTGTGATTCTCACCCATAGATACTCCACCAAGCAACAAATCCAGAAACTCCCATCAAACACAAAAAGAGATACTCTGAAATTTAAAGAAAAGCTAAACAACCTTAAAACCAAAAAAAGTCATTGAAATGATCACTGAAACTAAGACCTTAAAAAAAAAAGAAATCATAATAAGAGACAGAGAGAAACAGATTGCCAATATCAAAAATAGAAAAAGAAAATTCACAATAGAAGAAGAGGAAATAAAGGAAATGAAGAGAAACTATTTTGCCCAGTTTTTATATAATCACACAACTGACAACATAAATACAAACATTGATTTTTAAAAATATATAGGTGATCCAGATTAACAGAATAAAAAATGAAGAATTTAAATAACCTAATTTAAGAAAAAGAAATTGAAAAAGCAATGAAGCAGCTCCCAAAAGAAAAACCCCAGGAAGAGAAGTGGACAGTGAACAATATGATAAGCTTAGGACTCTTGAATAAAAGTTGCTATCTGATTAGATAAAAACCAAAGAGAATTTTCTCAGGTATTAAGTTTTACTAAATTAAAAATGTCCTTCCATTTCAGAGTTCTGAGCACACAGATTTTGTATGTTTTATTTACTATGGAACTTTTTTTTTTTTTTTATTTTTAGGCAATTGGGGTTAAGTGACTTGCCCAGGGTCACACAGTTAGTGTCAAGTGTTTGGTCTGAGGCAGAATTTGAACTCAGGTCCTCCTGACTTCAGGGCCAGTGCTCTATCCACTGCACCACCTAGCTGCCCCGACTATGGAATTTTAAAAAACTGTTCAAGTTCATTAATTTTCTTCCACCATCACTGATTTCTATAACATTAAATGTTACTTCCTCTCTGAATCTCAAGGTAATGAGATATAGAGTTATGTCAAAATTTGATTTAACTAAACATCCTCAATGATATGGGACCATCAATACCATAATCACTTGAAGCAATGCCTTTCTTTTTATGAGCAAGATCATGTGTAAAATTGTTTCCTTTTTAAATAAGCTTCTACCTAGGCTAAAATCTCCTCTCCATAAAAGATATGCTGATAGATATCCACCAAAGACAAGAAAAATGAATCCTATGACTCTTCAGTGAAATAAAGACAAAGTTTGAAATTAAAAAAAAAAAGAAAAACCCCAGGCCCAGATAGGCTTACAAGTGAAGTCTATCAAATATCAAAGATCAATTTCAAAATTATATAAATTGTTCACAAAAACAGGGAAATAAGGAAACCTACCAGCTCCTTCTGTGATACAAATATGGTCCCGATACCTAAACCAGAGAAAGAAAAAGCAGAAAACAGCCTACAGATCAATATCTCTACTGAGTATCAATGCAAACATCTTTAATAAAATATTAGTAAAGAGGCTATAGCATCATATTAAAAGAGATTACACATTCTGATATTCATTTATGACAAGAATGTAGAGTTGGTTCAAAATTAGAAAAACTATAAGCATAATAGACAATCTTAGTAAAAATGCCATAAAAATAAAATTATATCAATAGATGCAGAAAAACTTTTGACAAAATGTAACACTACGTTTAAAAAAAAACAAAAATTGAAAAGTGTAAGGGACCACAGGCCCAGTATGACCTCTGGAAAATTACTAGCTTGCAGTTGTCAAGGCCTCCTTGTGATAAGAACAAATTACTACCTCTTCCTGGAATACCCCTATACCTTTGGTGGTCCTTGTGATAAGAACAAATTACTACCTCTTCCTGGAATACCCCTATACCTTTGGTGGTCCTTGTGATAAGAACAAATTACGGACAAAGCTGTACCTCTTCCTGGAATACCCTGCCCCTATACTAGTGATGGAACTCCCCCACTCCCTCTTACGGTGTGTATAACTACCCTGAGCTTGCCTTCAATAAACGAGACTTGATCAGAAAGCCTGTCTTGTCTCCATTTCCTGTGTCCCCTGCTCCCCTCCTTCTTCTACAGGTCCGGATCTCCGTTGATGTCCCGCGGGACGGGACAGAAAAGCATAAGAATAAACTGAGTATTGTTTAATATGGTAAATAGCATGAGCTAGAGTTATCTGCAATGGAAAAATGCTAGAGGCTCTTCCACTAAGATAAGGAGTAAAGCAAGGATGTCCTTTGTCACCATTGTCATTTGATATAATTATAGAAATGTTGCCTATATCAATAAAATAAGAAAAAGACACTGATAGAACAAATATAGACAAAGAGTTAAACAAAATAATTGCCTTTGCAAGTGATTTGATAGTTTTTTTGGAAGCTAGATGGTTTAAGTCAGGAAGACCTGATCTGGCCTTACTTACTAGCTGTGAGACCTGAGTAAGTCATTTACCCTCTGTTTGCCTCAGTTCTTTTGTTCACTAGCTTTTGAATTTTCATTTCCTGCACATTTTTCTAAAAAAAAGAATTCTTTGCCTCATTCCCTTTTACAAATATTATCTCATTGGATCTTGCAACAACCCTAGGAAATAGGTGTTATTATAACCATTTTTTTTATTATCCCCATTTTACATATGGGAAAACTGAGGCAAACAAAGGTTGAATAACTTTCCCAGGGTGAAGTAGTTAGGAAGTTTCTGTAGCTGAATTTGAACTCCATTCTTCCTGACTCCTGAACCAATGACCTGTCTACTGCACCAACAGAAAAGGAAATTCTATTTGACTACTTAACTGTCAGGGAAAAAAAGAGAATTATATAACTAGATAATGAGAGGGGGGAATGAAAGGGAGGGAATAAGTGTTTATATAGCACCTAAATATGTGCCAGGCACTGTGCTAAGGGTTTGATAAATATGATCCCATTTTATCCTCACAAAAACCCTGGAAGATAGGTGCTGTTATGATCACTATTACATAGATGAGGAAACTAAGGTTAAGTGACTCACCCAGGGTCACACAGCTTGTAAGTATGTGAGGCCAGATTTGATTCAGGTCTTCCCAACTCTAAGCCTAGTTCCCTGTATCACCAGGTAACCCTAATTCCAAAGCTATCCAGCTGAGGTTCTGGGCAAAAACCACTAAGCAGGATAGCAGAAAAAAAAAACTAATAAAACTTCAAAGTCATGAAAAGGGGTAACAAATGGGAAGAGGGAGTGGCTTGAAGGTAAAGAGGAGAATGTCAATGGGAATAGGGTTGCTGCAAAATAGACTAAGCTACAATAAAGAAAGAAACATAGTTCTATATTTATAGAGAGAGGGGGAAATCTTAGTTTGGAGGTGGAGGTAGGAAACAATAAAAGGGACAAATCAAGGAAAATGTGAGCCTAATTCTCATAACTTTAAACGTGAGTGGATTAAACAAGTCAATAAAATTAAAGAGTGATAGGTTAGATTTTTTAAACCATTATTTATTGATTAAAAGGAAAACATTTAATAAACAAAGACATATACAAAATTAAAATGAGGAACTGGAAAAAATGTACTAAGTATCATCAGGTACAGTTCCAAATTGTTCTCCAGAATGGTAAGAGATGGTAAGTAATCAGATAAAGGTTATACATGTACAATTTTGTAAAACATTTCCACATTAGTCATTTTATACAAGAAGACTCAGATAAAAGGAAAAAAATGAAAGAAAGTGAAAAATAGCATGCTTCAGTCTGTACTCAAACAGCATCTGTTCTTTCTCTGGAGATGGATAGTAAGTTTCATCATAAGTCCTTTGGGATTGTCTTGGATCATTGTACTGCTGAAAATAGCTAAGTCACAATTCTTCATTGAACAATATTGCCATTACTATATTCAACATTCTCCTGGTTCTGTTCACTTCACTATGCATCAGTTCATGTAAATCTTTCTGGGTTTTTCTGAAATCCTCCTGCTCATCATTTCTTATAGAACAATAATCTTCCATTACAATTATCTACCATGGCTTGTTCAGCCATTCCCTAATTCATGGGCATCCTTTTGATTTCCAATTCTTAGCCACTAAAAAAAAGAGCTGCTATAAATATTTTTGTACAAATAGGTCCTTTTCCTTTTTTTTTTTGGAAGTCTTTGGGATATAGACCTAGCAGTGATATTGCTGCATCAAAGGGTATGCTAGTTTTATAGCCTTTTGGACATAGTTCCCCTATGCTCTAGAGACTAGTTGAATCAGTTCACAACTCCACTAACAGTGCATTAGTGTCCTAGTTTTCCCACATCCTCTCCAACATCTAACATTTTCCTTTTTTGTCATATTAACCAATCTGATAGGTGTAAGATGGCACCTCAGAGTTGCTTTAATTTGCATTTCTCTAATCAATAGTGATGCTTTAATTTCCTTATCTAAAAACTGCCTGTTCATATCCTTTAATGATTTATCAATTAAGGAATGACTTGTATTTTATAAATTTGACTCTGATCTCTATATATTTGAGAAACAAAGCCTTTATCAAAGGTACTTTTTACAAAAATATTTTCCAGGTTTTCTGCTTGCCTTATAATTTTAGTTGCATTGGTTTTGTTTGTGTGAAAACTTTTTAATTTTATATAATCAAAATGATCTATTTTGTATTTTGTAATGTCCTCTATATCTTTTTTGGTCCTAAAGTCTTCCCTTGTACATAAATCTGACAGATAAACTGTTCCATGCTCTCTTAATTTGCTTATGGTATCACCCTTTATGTGTAAATCATGTACCCATTTTGACCTTATCTTGGTGTACAATGTGAGATGTTGGTCTGTACATAGTTTCTGCCATACTGTTTTCTAGGTTTCCTAGCAGTTTTTGTCAATTAATGAGTTTTTGTTCCAAAAGGTTGGATCTTTTCGTTTATCATATACTAGATTACTCTGGTTGTTTACTAAAGTGTAATCTGTACCTAATCTGTTCTACTGATCCACTACTCTACTTCTTAGCCAGTACTAGAGAGTTTTGATAATTACCACTTTATAATACAGTTTGAGATCTGGCATGGCTAGACTACCCTCTTTTGCATTTTTTTCATGTGTTCCTTTGATATCCTTGAGCTTTTGTTCTTGAAGATGAATTTTGCTCTTATTTTTTCTAGCTCCATAAAATAATTTTTGATAGTTTGATAGTTTGCACTGAATAAATAGATTAATTTTAGTAGAATTATCATTTTTATTATGTTGGTTTAGTCTACTGAGCAATTAATATTTTTCCAATTGTTTAAATCTGATTTTATTTCTGTGAAAAGTGTTTTATAGTTGTGTTCATATAGTTCCTGGGTTTGTCTTGGCAAGTAGACTTACAAGTATTTTATATTGTCTACAGTTATTTAAAATGGAATTTCTCTATCTCTTACTGCTGGACTTTGTTGGTGATATAAAAAAAATGTGGATGATTTATGTGGGTATATTTTGAATCCTGCAACTTTGCTAAAGTTGTTAATAATCTCAAGTAGTTTTGTAGTTGATTCTCTAGGATTTTCTAAGTATAACATCGTGTCATCTGCAATGAGTGGTAGTATTTTTCCCTCATTGCCTATTGTAATTCCTTTAATTTCTTTGTCTTCTCTTATTGCTAGAGCTAACATTTCTAGTACAATATTAAATAATAAGTTTTAAAAAACAATGATAAATAATAGAAGTGATAATGGGCATCTTCACTTTATCCCTAATTGTATTGGGAAGGTTTCTTGCTTATTCCCATTACAGATAATGTTTGTTGATGATTCTGGGTAAATATTACTTATTTTTTTAAAGTAAGCTCCATTTGTTCTATGACCTAATGTTTTTAAGAGGAATGGGTGCTGTATTTTGTCAAAGCCTTTTTCTCCATCTATTGAGATAATCATAAGATTTTTGTTGGTTTTGTTACTGATATAGTCAATTATGCTGATAGTTTTCCTAATATTGAACTAGCCCTGCATTTCTGGTATAAATTCCACCTGGTCACAGTGTATGATCCTCGTGATATAGTGCTGTAATCTCTTCGCTAGTATTTTATTTAAAATTTTTGCATCAATACTCATTAGGGAAATTGGTCTATAATTTTCTTTCTCTGTTTTGGCCTTTCCTGGTTTGAGTATCAGCACTATATTTGTGTCACAAAAAGAATTGGTCTCTTTCTTTGCCTATTTTTCCAAACAGTTTACATAATAATAAAATTAAATGTTTTTTAAATATTTAGTAGGATTCACTTGTGAATCCATCTGGTCCTGGGGATTTTTCCTCAGAAAGTTCATTGACGTCTAGTTCAATTTATTTTTCTAAGATTGAGCTATTTGAATATTTTATTTCTTCTTCTATCTGAATAATTTATATTTTTGTAGATGTTTATCCACTTCATTTAGATGCTAAAATTTATTGGCATGTAATTGGGCAAAATAGTTCCTAACAATTGTCTTAATTTCCTCTTCACTGGTAGTAAATTCACCCCTTTCATTTTTGATATTAGTAATTTGGTTTTCTTCTTTTCTTTTTTAAATCAAATTAACCAATGGATTATCTATTTTATTGTGCTTTTTTATTCATAAAAACCAGTTTCTAGTTTTATTCATTAGTTCAATGTTTTTCTTAATTTCACTTTTATTAATCTCTCTTTTGATTTTCAGGATTTCCAATTTGGTGTTTAATTTGGGATTTTTAATTTCTTCTTTCTCTAGTTTTTTTAGTTGCATGCCCAATTCATTGATCTGCTTTTTCTCTGTTTTATTGATGTAAGCAATTAGAGATAGAAGATTTCCCCCAAGTACCGCTTTGGTTGCATTTCATAAATTTTAGTAAATTGTCTCATAGTTTTTATTTTCTTTAATTAAATTATCAATTATTTCTACAATTTGTTCTTTGAATCACCTGTTTTTTTAGGATTAGATTAATTTTCAATTAAATTTTAATCTTTCTTTCCATTGCCCATTAGCGAATGTAACTCTATTGCATTATGATTGAAAAGGATGAACTTACTATTTCTGCTTTTCTGCATTTGGTTGTGAGATGTTTATGTCCTAATATATAGTCCATTTTTGTGTAGGTGCTATGTATTGCTGAGAAAATGTATATTCCTTTCTATTCCCATTCAGTTTTCTCCAGAAATCTATCATACATAACTTTTCCAGAATTTTATTCACCTCCTTAATTTCTTTCTGTTTACTTTTTTTTGTTAGATTTATCTATTTCAGAGAGAGGAAAGTTGAGGTTCCTGACTAGTATAATTTTATTATGTATTTCCTCCTGTAACTCATTCAACTTCTCCAAAAATTTAGATGTTATACCAGTTGGTGCATATATGTTTAGTATTGACATGACTTCATTGTTTATGGTTCCTTTCAGCAAAGTATCATTTCCTTCCTTATCTCTTTTAATTAGATCTATTTTTTCCTTTGCTTTGTCTGAGATCATGATTGCTACCCCCACTTTTTTTGCTTCAGCTGAAGAATAGTAGATTCTGTTCCAGCCCATTAGGTTTACCCTGTGTGTATCTTTCGCTTCAAATGTGTTTCTTGTAAACAATATATTGTAGGATTCTGATTTGTAATCCATTCTGCTATATGCTTCTGTTTTATGGGTGAGTTCATCCCATTCACATTTAGAATTATGATAACTAACTGTATATTTTCCTCCATGCTATTTTCACTCGTTTAATCCACTCTTTCTTTTTTTTCCAGCTTATTCACCTTATATTAGACTTTCAATTGTTTTTCCTCATTTCACTAAATAAAACAATTTTAAGAACCTGTCTCCAAAGGGGCAACAAAACAAACACTTGGCAAGATGGTGAGAAAGACAAATTGTGTCTTGGTTGTTTCCCTGATTCTTCCTTTTGATGACTCCAATCTACCCCTGGCATCAGATCCCTTTTACTGTCTCTAGCTGCCTAGAGACTGTGATAGACCCTCCGTTAGGGAATCCAGGGAAGTCTCCACGCCCCG
>NW_020952400.1:102338-124797 GCF_900497805.2 Vombatus ursinus
AAGTCAATTGGGTGTGATGCTCTGATTTCTCTCGGGCGTCCAGTTCAAGACCAAATTGCAATACCCTACATGCTCTTCATATTTTGCTATCTCCATCTTCCCATTAAAACTTACTCTGCATCCCATTTCCTCAGAATTCTGCTCTTGCTAAGTGACTTAATAGATCTTAATGGAGTTTTAAAGAATTTTTTTTTAAATTCTTGCTTACAATATTAGCTAACCAGTAAGTTATCCTACTGAGGTAACACAATACTTTTTAAAGAAAGTTATTCCTCATGAAGACCTATTTTTCATTGATAGAGAAAAATGCAGTGTAGCAATTCCTTCCACCCTGCAGAGATCTGAAACTCATCTGTAACTTTCAGTCTTAGGTGCCTGTGTCTGTGAAGGTTTAGCTAGCAAACATCAGAGGTAGGTCTTGATCTGAGTTTTCCTGACTCAAATGGAATCAGGCCCATCTTCCGTTACACCTTTATCTCTGCCTTCTCTTTTCCTTTTCCTGCATCTTCTCCTTCTTTTCTTTCTCCTCCTCTTCTGCTCTTTTGTTTTGTCCTTCTTCTTTGCCCTTTCTTCTTCCTTTTCTTTACCTTCTTCTCTTCTCCCCCTGTGTGTGTTGAGATTTAGGGGTGCTGGGACACCAAAATCACAACAAGCGGGTTCTGCCCAAATGAATTCCATCCAAGCCTTCTTTCAGCCAAAGACAAGGTTTATTAAAGATCTGTCATATTGGCCACACTCTTAAGGAATCTGAATATTTGTGAGCTGTAGGCTAGATTATAAAAATCTGAGCCCTTGGTTATACACTTAAAGAATCTGAGCCCTTGGCTAAATTCTTAAGGAATCTGAGGCTAATCCTCTCATTCTTACCCCCCCATCCTTTCCCTCCTCACAAGTTTTTTATTTCTGATTACCACCTTCCCCAATCTTCCCTCCCTTTATCAACTACTTCCTCCCCCTTCTGTTATCCCAGTCCCTTTTTACTTCCTATAGGATAAGGTAGATTTATGTCTCCAACTGAGTATGTATGTTATTCCCTGTTTGAGACAATTTTAATGAGAGTAATGTTTAGGCTTTGCCCACCACCGCCCTCCCACATCTTCCCCTCCATTATAATAGCTCTTTCATGCCTCTTTTATGTGAGATAATTGATCCCATTCAATCTGCCCCCTCTTTCTTCTTCCAGTGCAGTTTTCATTTCTCACCTTTTTATTTTGTTTTTTTGGGGTATCATCCTATCAAAGTCACCTTACATCCACACCCTCTGTCTACATATACTCCTTCTAATTGCTCTTGTAGAAATAAAGTTGTTAAGAGTTACAAATATTATCTTGCCATATAGAAATATAAAGAGTTTAACCTTATTGAATTTCTCATGTTTTCTCTTTCTTGTTTCTTTTTTACCTTTTTTTTGGTGAGTCTTGTATTTGGAGGTCAAATTTTTTAGTCAGTTCTGGTCTTTTAATTAGGAATCTTTGAAAGCTCTTCATTTTGTTAAATATACATTTTTTTCAGAATTGGTCTAGGAGCAGGGAAGCAGCTGACCAGTCCTGCAGAAAGGCCCAGCTCTGTCTCACTGGAGTAGGAGGTGAGTGAGGTCCAAGAGCATCAGCAGCAGCCAGCCTCACGACAGGGGGCCTGCAGCAAGGCTCCGAGCCTGGGGCAATCCATCAGCAAGGCCCCACCCTCCTGCAAACTTGCCCCCAGGCAAGTGAGCAGCCTATGAGTGCAGCAAGACCCCACCCGACCTTATATTAGACTTTCAATTGTTTCTTGGTTGTGATCCCAACTCCTTTGCCTTCTAATTTATCATATTCCAAGCCCTCCAGTTATTGAATGTGGAAGCTGCCAAATCCTGTGTAATCCTGACTGTAGCTCCATGATATTTTAATTGGTTTGGTTTTTTTTTTTTGGCTGCTTGCAATACTTTCTCCTTGATCTGTGAGCTCTGGAGTTTGGCTATGATGTTCCTGGGAATTTTAATTTTGGGATCTCTTTCAGGTGATCAGTAGATTCTTTCAGTTTCTATTTTGCCCTCTGGTTCTAATATATGAAGGCAGTTTTCTTTGATAATTTCTTGAAAGATGTCGTTCAGCCTTTTTTTTTTTTATCACGGCTTTCAGGTAGTCCAATAATTCTTTTATTATCTCTCCTGTGTCTATTTTCTAGGTCAGCTGTTTTTCCAATGAGAAATTTCATATTTTATTCTTTATTTTTTTTGCTTTTGTTTTATTGTATGTTGATGTCTCACAGAGTCATTAGTTTCACTTATTCAATTCTAATGTTTAAGGAATTATTTTCTTTAGTGAGGTTTTGTACTTCCTTTTCCATTTGGCCAATTGTATTCTTTTTTTTTTAGGCAATTGGGGTTAAGTGACTTGCCCAGGGTCACACAGCTAGTAAGTGTCAAGTGTTTGGTCGGAGGTCAGATTTGAACTCAGGTCCTCCTGACTCCAGGGCCAGTGCTCTATACACTGCGCCACCTACCTGCCCCCCCAATTCAATTTTTTAAGGGAGTTATTTGCCTCAGTTAATTTTTGTATATTTTTTCCCATGCTATTGACTCTTTTTTCATGATTTTCTTACATTCCTCTCATTTCTTCTCCCAATTTTTCTTCTACTTCTCTAATTTTCTTTTTAAAATCCTTTTTAAGCTCTTGTAGGAATTCTTTTTGGACCTAAGACCAAATTACATTTTGAAGCGTCACATTTAGCCATTCTGACACTATTGTCTTCTTCAAATTTTATGCCTTGATCCTCCCTATCACCATTGTATCTTTCTAGAGTCAAGCTTTTTTTCTTGTTTTTTCTCTTTTTTTATGACTGGGTGTTTTGATATGAGAGTTGGGCTCTGGTCCTTCACTATTTCAAGCTTTTTGTGCTGGGGCTCTGGGTCTTACTGCTGGCTTTCTCTGGGCTTCAGGACCTAGCTGCTTGCATTCTCTGGAGGGCAGGCTTCCTTTCTGCTTTATACATTGTGGGGGGAGGCTTCCCTGTTGGCCTCCCCTGGGTGTGGGGATTAGCTGCTGGCCTACTCCAGGTGTGGGGCCTTGCTGCTGGGTTGCTATGGTAACAGTCTTTCTGGTGCCTAGACTTGGACGAGGGATCTTGTTGCTGGTCAGCCCAGGGATGGAGCCCTGCTGCTGGGTCGCTATGGAAACAGGGCCTTTCTGGTGGTAGGCCCCAGGGGTGTGGTCTAGGTGTTGGCCAGCCCTGAAGAGGGGCTTCACTACTGGTCAATACTGTGGTCAAGGACTGATAGCAGCTTGTGCTGGGGTGGGGTCGCTGGGGTGGGGTCTTGCTGCACTCATAGGCTGCTCACTTGCCTGGGGGCAAGTTTGCAGGAGGGTGGGGCCTTGCTGATGGATTGCCCCAGGCTCGGAGCCTTGCTGCAGGCCCCCTGCCGTGAGGCTGGCTGCTGCTGATGCTCTTGGACCTCACTCACCTCCTACCCCAGTGAGACAGAGCTGGTCCTTCCTACAGGGCTGGTCAGCTGCTTCGCTGCTCCTAGACCAATTCTGAGGCAGTTTTCTAGGTGCTTGGAGGGGAACTTGGGAGAGCTTCAGGGGTTCCTTCCTCACTCTGCCATCTTGGCACCAGAAGTCCCCAGAATGCTTTTATGAGATAAATATATCCTAATACTTAAAGGAAGGAAGGATAAAACACAGAACAGAACTACTGACCAATATCATTAATGAATATTGACTCAAAAATTTTAAACAAAACTCTATCAGACAGACTATAGTGATCTTTTTCAAGAAATCATTCATTGTTATCAATTGGGATATTATCCAATTGTTATCAATTGGGATAAATACCAGGGATGCAAGGATGGCTCAATATTAGGAAAACAGTCTACATATCTAATTGTATTAAGAAAAAAAAAGCATCCAAAGTCACATGATCATCTCAATAGATGCAGACAAAGCCTTTGACAAAGTACAACACTCATTTATGCTAAAGAAAAATAAATAAATGAATACGCAGACACACAAACACCAAAACATAGGCACAGAGGGTCATTTTTAATATCATTTTTAAAGTATGTATCTAAAACCAAAAGGAATCATCATATTCAATGAGTTCACACTGGAACCTTTTTTTAATAAATAAAGAAGCAAAGCGAGCAAAGATGTCCACTCTCATTATTATTTGATATAGTTCTGGAAATACTAGCAATAGCAATAAGATAAGAGAAGGAAATTAAAGGCATAAAGACAGGCAAAGAGGAGATAAAAACTATCCCTACTTACTGATAATAGTATGGTTTATTTGGAAAGTCCTAGAGAATTGGCAAAGATACAAATTGAGACAATAGATTTAACACAGTTGTAGGCTGAAAAATAAACCCTCAAAAACCAGTTGCATTTCTATATAAAAATAACAAAACATAAGAAGAAATAAGAAAAAGGGAAATCCCATTCCAAATAACTACAAAATATCTAAAATATCTGAGGACCAAAGCATAAATGATACTTGTATAGAATCAGTGACAAAGTGCCTCTTCAAGAAATAAAGAGCAACTTAAATAAACAGAGGGATATCCCATGTTCATGGTTACAGCATGTCAATATCATAAAGATGACAATACAACCAAAATTCATTGACACTTTTAATGTTATACTAATCGAATTATCAAAATAATACTTCCTAGAACTTGGTAAAATAAGATTTATTTGGAAAAAACAAAATATCTAGAACATCAAAGGAAATTAAGAAAAGAGATAGGAACAAAGGGGAAATACCACTTTCACACCTCAAACTATATTATAAAACAGTAATCATTAAAACCATCTGATATTGTTTAAAAAATAAATCAACTAGCCAAGGGACAATCAGAAACAATGAAACTCAGTAACCCAGAGTTCAGGAAACTGAAAAATATAAGTTACTTAGGAAAGGACTTCCTAGCTCATAAAAGATGCAAAGAAAACTGGAAAATGATTTGGCAAAAATTAGAGCTAAATCAGCATCTTATACCATCTCTCACAACACACTCTACATGGATACACTACCTTAAATCAAATCTCATATTACAAAAACTTCAGAAAAGAAGCAGATCATATTACCTCTCACAGCTATGAGTAAGAGATGCATTCTTTTTTTTTTAACAGAAATACCTCATTTTCTTGCTCTTTGCTATACCACACTTCATAGATATTTTGTTTTTTATAAATTGAAGGTTTATGGCAACCCCGCTTTGAGCAAGTCTGCTGCGCCATTTTTCCAATGGCATGTGCTCACATCATCTCTCAGTGTCACATTGTGGCAATTCTTGTAATATTTCAAATTTTTTCAATATTATTCTATCTGTTATGGTGATCTGTGTTCAGTAATCTTTGATGTTACTATTGTAATTGTATTTGGGACAACCCAAACCACACCCATACAAGACAGCAAATTTAAATAATAAATGTTAAATAATGTTGCGTGCATTCTGACTGCTCCACTGACCACGATTCCCCATCTAAGAGATGTATTCTTAACTAAATAAGGGATAGAGGCAATTTAAAAAGATAAAACATGTTAAGCTACTTCACAGACAAAATTAATGCATGTGGGATAGGAAGAGAAGCAGTAGAATGAGAAAAATATTTGTGTCAAATTTCTCACTTGACTTTGGTATCTAAGATGTATTTTTTGAAAAAATGAATGTGTGTGTACATCTCTAAAAGCTATTCCCCAATAGATAAGTGGTCAAAGGATGTGAACAAATCAACCATTCTCAAAAGCATCACAAAGTGTTCACAACCACATGAAAGAAAGCTCCAAACAAGTGATAAGAGAAATGTAAATGAAAACAGCCCTGATGTTTCACCTCATAGCCTGCAAATTGGCAAAGACGATAAATGATAATAATGGTCAGTGTGGAAGGGATTGTGGAAAGGTAGGCACGCTTGTTCATTGTTGGTGGAGCAGTGAACCTGTACCATCAATTTGGTAAACAATTTGGAATTCTGCAAAAAAAAAAAAAAAGTGAGTAAAATATCAACATACGTTCACCCAAAGATCCCAAAACTGGGCCCCAAGGAGGCCATTGATGAGAAGAAAGAGCCTCAAATACACCAAAATATTTGTAGCAGCACTTTCTGTGATAGCATAGAACTGGAAAGGGTAGTTATCCATCAACTGGGGAATGGCTAACAAACTGTGGCACATTAATATAATGGAATATTGCTGAGCTGTAAGAGATGATGAATGTGATGAATACAGAGAAGCATAGAAAGATGTAAATGAACTGATGCAGAGTGAAGTAAGCAGAGCCAAAGAAACAACAGTCACAATGACTCCAAACCTGCAGGGGGAAGGAAATACATACATTAAAAAATAAAGAATAAAAAGTGAATGTTGCAAAATTAGGGGGAGAAACAAGCAGGGCTGGAAAGAGGAGATGTGAGGATGCCCTCTCACCCCACCCCTCTGCAGAGGTAGGAGGTCCACAGGCATGTGTGTTGCCCAGCCTTTGGGGGGTTTTCAATGGATCATTCACTTATGCTGATTTTCCTTCTTTTTCTTCTTTTTTTTGTCTTTTAAAATATTATTTATTATGTGGGATGACTCTCTAGAAGGGGGAGCTGGGGAAAACTATGGTGATGTAAAAAACAAAAGACATCAATAAACACATTATACACATACATATAATCCTTATGCATTTGAATTTAGGGTCATATATAATATATGATTATGGATGTATATATGTGTGTGTACATATATATATGTGTGTGTATATATATATATATATATATACATATACACACATACACGAAACATTCCACTCATAAATCAGGGACAGACACACTATCCCATTGAGACATACAGTATTCTTGGGGGACAATCGACACCAACTCACACAGCCATAGGAGGAAGCCCCATTCACAGGGAACCCGTATGCCTAGAGCAGCTCCCAACTCTGGGCTTTCGGCCTCAATGCATTTTTCCTCTTTTGGGCGCAGTCTGTACAATAATTCACTAATGGGAAGAGCTGCTTCTCTGCTACTTTCCTATTGAGTGGTACTTCTCCCCTGGATGCTGCAAAGGGAGCATCCTAGTCTTTCATCAAAGCCAGAAACCCCAGGCATAGGACCTACAGAGCTTTTCCAGGCCTGCCCCTTGGCTATGCTCTGAGGTTTTCTCATAGTAAGTGGCAGTACAGGGAAAAGTGTTCTAAGCAGCAGATGGTCATACAAATGCTGATATCTCTTCCTAAATCTGACTAGAGGTCCTTCCTAGGATGACCTTTGCTTCTGGGATCTGAGCTCTGAGTTCTCTATGAGCCCTAGGATACCCTTCTGGCCCAAGGCAGTCTCTTCCATGCTATGACACCTCCATCTCACGGTAATAAACAAAAGTCTGCATTTCTGTCAGCCAAGTCACAACTAGGCAATATACATTTGTTCCATAGTCACCAAACAGCTCTAGAGAGCAAAGTTTCCCAGCTATCAACCTGGAAGTCCTTAAGTCAGTCATCCGCAAATTAAATGTGGGGAATGGGACATGTCAGGCATTTTTACTCTGAGAGTTTTTTTATTGTGAAGCTGCTTTTTCTCTCATAGTTGTCCCTGTTTCTGCTCCTTTCCATTAGCAAAAATGTAACCATATTAAAAAACAACCCTTTAAATAAGGACATGTGACTCACAAACTGAGTACAACTCTCTCCATCTTGTGTCAGACCTCCAGACTGCCTTGCCACACTCTCCACCTCAATGACCCCTCCACAAGAACGTCCTGTGTGATAGCATCTGTTCATGGAGGTTCCCTGATTTCAGGAAGGGGTGTATGGAGTGTTTAAGGAGGATTAGCACCTCTGGTATGAGGGCTGCCTCATCCTTTTTCAGGGCTGCTTTCCACCTTTGGTGTCCACCTTCATCCAACTCACCAATGGCTCCAAGAACCTGTAGCATACACAGTGGTCACACCCCAATGAAACTATCTAGGCAGATGGGCTAAACCAGGTTGAAAGTACCTGACAGGTTCCTGGGATGCCTACCTAGCCCAAGTATGTGAAGACACCCCTCAGTGAAATGGGAAGATGAAAACAATTTGTTCCATCACTTAGAGCTTGGTCAGACATGGAAGGCACCAAGGTCATCCACTGCATGCTGGGCCATCACCAATCACCTTGACTTTTGTCCTGCCACTGGACTTTGATGTCTCTGGAGGAGAGAACGAGGCCAATGACTTTGTGCAGCTCTGCCTCACTTCAGCCCAATCCTCAGGCAAGTCAAGACATCACCTGTGATGTCACTGTTCTTTGAAAATGAAGGAAGAACAACAATTCCAGGAATCACTCCATCTTGCAGGTTCAGGTTTCTTAATCAGAGTGCTCCTGCAACGTCCCCTCCTGCTCTCCTTTTGCTTCCTTAGAGGTTTGAGCACATAGAAGCTTTGTTCTTTTGTTCTTTATGGGTCACAGGGGTGGGGCTCCCCTGCTGATTCACTTAGTAAGCCCCCAGACAAATTTGACACTCTAGGGTCTGGTTATTCCTGAGTCATCCACAGATGCTGTTTGACAAAAATCACTGGGAAACCTGGAAAGTAATCTGGCAGAGCGTAGATTTAGATTAACATCTCATACCAATAAGCTCCAAACAGATATAGGGATTAGATATAAAAAGTAACATCATTTTAAAATAAAGGAACAAGGGAATATCTTTTAAGACTATGGATAGAGAAGAGTTCTCAAAAAAGCAAAAGATAGAGAGGATCAAAAGAGAGAAATGGATAATGTTGATTACATTTTAGTTGAAAAGATTAACAGAAACAAAATTATGGCAATTAAAATTTTAAGGCAGTTAGCCAGGAAAAAATCTTTTCAGCAAAATTCTTCTATAAAGATCTGATATCCGAGATATCTATGAAACTGACTCAAATATGCAAGAACAAGAACCATGCAGTTCACAAAAAAAAAAGAAAAGCAAGCAACCATATGAAGAAATTTGACCGATATTAAGGCTAATAAGAGAAATACAAATTAAAACTATTCTGAGGTTCCATTTTACACCCATCAGATTGACAAAGAGGACCCAAAAAATGACAATTGTGGAGGGGATGTAGTAGAACAGATACATTAACTCATTGTTGATGACTGTTAATTGACCTAATAATTCTGGAAAACAATTTGGAATTATACTATGCATACCTTTTGCCCTAGCAATAATACTACTGGATCTTTATCCTGAAGATATCAAAGAAAGAAGTTTGTTTTAAAAAAGCATACAATCACATATATAGCAGCACTTTGTTTTAGCAAATATTTGGAAACTAAGGAGATACTCATTAATTGGGGAAGGGGTAAGCAAATTATGTTATACAAATGTAATGAGATATTATGACACAATAACAAATGATGAAAGGGAAGAATTCAGAGAAGCATAGGAAGATTTGTACAAACTGATGCAGAATAAAGTGAGCAGAACTAAGGGAACAATGTATATGGTACCTTCACCATCATAAAGAAAAACAACTGGGAAAGAGAATGAAGCCTGTGCTTTCAGACTGGCCAAGGTGGGGATCTCTTTTGCTTGACTACACTTATTCATTTCAAAGGAGGCATTTTGGTATTTGGTCAAGTGAAGTGGAGAGATTTGGAAGGAGTAGTGGGATAGTGATAGCCATATCAAACCAGGAAGAAAAGAATGATAACATTTTAAATATACAGAAAAGAGTAAAAGGAAGTTCAAGAGGGGACACAATTAAGCCCTGAATCTCCCTCCCCATTAGAACTTTTGCCTAGCCAGCATCTTTTGACCTTTTTCATAATTACATGAGAGCTGTCAAGTATTTTGCTAAAAATCTTGATAAGCTAGAGGAACTGATGGAGTAACTGAGTGGCTTTCCCATCAGACTACACATCATGGTCCATTTTATATCCATTTTTTCCCAAATGGATTGCTAATCAGTTATTGATCTTATTGATGAGGCCCTGCAGTATTCTGGGGCTCAATGCAGTCAGTCCAATGTCCCTCAAAAACAGCTTCTGAAGGACCATCCCCATCACTGGGTAAGACCAAATGTCACAGAAATAAATAACAATACCCCCCCCACACCACTGACCCTACTTCTAGCCCAGCCCCTGCAGCCTTTATCTAGGGTAGCAGCCCCTTTAAGAAGGGTTTTGCCATGCCTAGAGCCATCCACACCCCCTGCCAACAGACAAATAAGCCCAGTAGTCCTAGAATAGCAATGCCTCCTCCCAGAACACCAACCCAGCTACTAGCCCAACCAGCCCTGAAGCCCTCATCAAGAGGAGCTCCCTCTATGGAGCAGGGTACCACCTACAGCCAGCCTAGCTGAAGCAGCAAGAGATGCTGAGGAAAAGACAGGAGTCAGAACATGCTACCAAATGAGCTTCCATGCCACCTTGCCACCACCTCCACTTAGACTCCAGGGTTCTAATCTGGGCACCATGCTTTAGGAAGGATGTAGATAAGCTGGAAAGGGTCCTAAGGAGGGCAACCAGCATAGAGGAAAGCCTGAAGCCCATAACACATGAAGATCACCTAGAGCTGGTGGGAATATTTAATCTGGAGAAGACTTAGGGGAAGGGGAGACCTGAGAGCAGGCCTCCAGTATCTAAAGGGTTAACATGTGGAGAAAAGTCTCCGTTCATTCTGCTTGGCCCTAGAGGGTGGAACAATGAAGAACAGTGGGGAGGAATATTAAAGAAGACTTGCCTGAGGCTGTGACTCCACACCAGAGATGGGAGGACCCTAAGAACTGCACCCAAATTCCAAGGAAGACAAGCATTTATTAAGTATCTACTATTTGCCAGGAGCTGTGCTAACTGCTAGGGACACATAGAAAGACAAAAGACATTCTGGGCTCTCCAGGAGCTCACAGTCTGATACAAATGATTCTGTACAAACAAGCTATAGACAAATACAGAATAAATTGGCAATGATCCACAGGGGGAAGGCAGGAGTGTTAAGGGGATCAGGAAGAGCTTCTTGTGGAAGGTGGGACTTTGGCCAGGACTCAAAAGGCAACCAGAGAAGCCAGCAGGTAAGGGATGAGGAGGGAAAGTCTTCCAGGCCTGGGGGACAGGCAGAGAAAATTCACAGAGATGGGAGATGTAGAGAGATAGGCAGGAGAACAGTGTGACTGGATTGCAGAGTATTTGGAGAGAGTAGGATCCTTTGGGGGCCCAGCATTGACACCTCCTGAAGCTCAAAAGCTGCTGCTTCAGGAGGGAGAGGGTCCTGATGTCTTGTTCTCTTTGCAGACACCTGCAGCCTCCCCCAGGCATTCATCTGCCATGATCAAGTCCAGAGAGCACTAAGTGGCCCAGGGCTCCTTCATCTGAGTCAGCACCTTGGAGAACTCCTCTAGAGGTCCATGCTGTTCTTGGCCTCAGTTTCTCTCTGGCTTCTCTCCCTAAATGTACACCCTTTATCTATCTCTCTTTCCAGTCCTTTATGGTGACTTCTAGCCTATAATAAGCTGTACATGAACCAGTAGCATCTCAAGCTCTTTTCATGCTTGGTCCAGATTCAAGAGGGCAACTAGGTGATGCTGTGGATAGAGTACCAGGCCTGGAGTTGAGAAAACCCAAGTTCAAATCTGGCGTCAGACATTTACTAGCTGTGTGACCCTAGGCAAGTCACTTAACCCCATTTGCCTCAGTCTCCTCATCTGTAAAATGAGCTGGAGAAGGAAATGCAAACCACTCCAATATCTCTGCCAAGAAAACCCCAAATGGCTTCACAGAGCCAGACCCAACTGAAATGACTGAACAACAACAGATTCAAGAAGGTCTAGAATGATGGGATGAATCCAATAAATGAAATGTCCACAGAGTCCCCGAATCCCAGAGACAGCAGGAGCCTCAGAGGCTTCTTTTCCAGCCAAACCCTCTCCAACATCATTGGCAAGTGGTCCTCCAGCCCCTGCTTGAAGTGCTCCAGAGACAGGGAGCTCACCAACTTTCTGAGAAGTCCATTCTGTTTTGGGACAGCTCTCAGAGCTGAAATCAGCCTTGATGGAGAGGTTAGCCTCCTCAACTCCATCCATCACCCTCACCTAGTCCCCCCAAGTAGCAGCCCCAGCCCTTTTGTGACTCTGCTCTTTCCCCCAACAACCAGCCCCACCACCACCACGAAAGCTAGCGTCTTCTTTTCCTTCTGAGTCTCAGTACTCTTTCTTCTTGGAATCCTCACACAACCCTTTTGTGCTATGCCAAGAGGCTCCTGCCCCACCCCAAATTCCTGTGTCATCCATCAAATCAGAACATAGACTTTCTTCCCCAACTGTGACCAAATCCAGGATGTCTGAGCTGAATGAAGGGTTCACTAACCCAGATCCCTACTCTGCAGACAGGGCCCAGAGAGGGTCAAGAAGCATGTTAGTGGCAGAAACAGCCCTGGAAGCCTTGCTCAGACCACTGCTCTGCCCTGCCTCTCCTTCTGACATTCATCCTATGATATCTGCCCACTGAAATTCTCTTAGGATTTGAGGAGAGACTCCACTCATGCTGGTGGGGAGTTTGCCTGGCTGCCTGCTCCTCTAAAGTCATTCTGAGGACCCAGGGCAGTCTGCCTGCCAATCATGCCCTGGTTCTACCCCTCAGAAGAATCAATCAACAAACTTTTATTAAGTGCTGAGGACTGTGCTAGTCACTGACAAAATACATCCAAAAAGGCAGACAGTCTCTGCCCTCCAAAGGGGAGACAACATCAATACACCCAGGTCCCTACAAGATACTTCAAGAGTAGGCAGACGGGAATAAAACTCGAGCAGCTGGAGCCCTGGAGGGCTCAAGAAAGCCAAGGGTTCCAAGAGGTGGAGGTGAGCAGAGACAGAATTCCAGGCATGGAAAACAGCAAAGGTTTGGAGATGGGAAATGGTGCATCATATAAGAGGAAGCAAAATTAGGCCAGTATGACTGCACTCAGGCCAACAAGCATTGACCAAGCACGTCCTAGGTGCCAGGCACTGTGCTAAGGGCTGGGTTAGGATTAGGCAAAAGAGAGTCCCTGCCTTCAAAATGCTTACACTCTAATGGGGGAGACAACATGCAAACAACTATCTCCATACAAGATGTACACTATATAAATTGGAGGTATCTCAGAGGGGAAACTGTATATATGCGACAACAGTAAAAGGGTGCTACAGTGGGGTAGAGTCAATGCTGTGCAAGACTTGAAACACTCCCCACTTTTTCTCTGGGTCTTTGCTCAATCAAACCACCTGACACCAGTACGTCTAAATTCTGAGACTGGCCACTGCAGTTACATATAATCTCTCTCTTATGTTTATAGTTAGGCAGCTAGCTGGCACAGTGGATAGAACACAAGACTTGGAGTCTTCCAGACTGAGTTCAAACCTGAGTTTGAATCCTGCCTCAGACCCTTACTAGATGTGTGGCCCTGGGCAAGTCACTTAACCTCTCTATGACTCAGTTTCCTTATCTGTAAAATAAGGATAATAATATCTACCTCCCAAAGATGTTATGGGGATCAAATGAGTTAACATGCATAAAGGGCTTTGCAAACCTTATAGTGCTAAATTATTAAAGTTCTAGCTATTGCTGTTGTTTTTGTTGTTATAATTGAGACCCTAGGGGGTAACTCTGTTGAGGGGAAAACTACTTCCCACATTGAACACTCCAGCTCTTGAGCCCCATCCAATATTATCTACACAACTAGCCAGTCACAATAACGACATTTTTAGGTCATAAATATGATCATTTACTTAATAAAAAGGAAGTTATTTCATAGATACTAAAATATTGAAGCCAATAGATAAAAAATGCAAAACAATACAAATATTAAAAAAAAAAAACACAAAAAACACTCTTCTATCAATGCGCTCAATAGCTGTAGTGAAGAATGGACCCATATTTATAGGACCCATATTCTCACCAATAGAGAAGAACTGGTTGCTGGGGTAGCAAAGATGAGAACCCTGGGGGAAAGTGACGGCTCCATCTTAACTTTCTGGTGGAGGACAGCAGATTTCAAAACACCGCTCTTCATCATGAGTGGTCCAGAAGAGAGGCATGGGAAACCCACGTGCTCGGCACAACTCTTCATTCCGAGCTGCAAGCTTCCACGCTTACCATCCATCCTGAAGCATCCTCTCCGTCCCTGACTACTGGCCCCTTCCCCTCTTCAATGCGGAGCACCCGGCTCTACCTAAAAGATGCAGCCTCTTCTCAGGCCTTCCGTCATGCATGTTAGCTCTTCGTGCTAAGAGTGGTTTTCTTCAAGCCAGAGAACGGCCTGCCGCGCTCATCAGCTGGCTATCTCTAGCTATTCTCTTGCCTAGATGCTTAGCGCGGTCCTAGGCACCGGAGCGCCCCAGCTCCTCTCCGCGGGGTACCAAGCCCTCTGCTCTCCCTTCTCAAGTAGGAAAGCTTCATCTCTCTCCAGCTCTAGGTGGCGCTGAAGGGCAATAGCCGTCACTGCAGCTCTCTGCCCATCATGCCAGTTCTCTCCCCCCAATCAGGCATCACTCGGCTGAAGACTTCTCCCCACGACTCCCTCTCACTGCCGGGCCCCGCAGCTGTCTTCACTGCTCCCCAGGGTCCTGTGCTGCCGCTGTTGTCCTTCCCTGGTCATTCACAGTGACTCGCCTTGTACCTAAAGTGTCCCCCAATATCTCCCATCAGTTTGACTGTCCTCCTTCAATCGCATCTCAGTCCCCAAATGTCTATGTCTGCTCAGATTTCTCTAATAATGCAGATTGGCTGCAGTACCCATCATGCTTCTTAAGGCTGGATCCAACAATCTATCGATCTCTTTAATGCCCTTGTGGGTCATCCCCCTCCCTTCCCCTAGTTTTTAACAGGTAAACTTTTAACAAGTAACTTTTTATATCAACTGTTCCCACACAGGCAAGACTAACTCCACATAGTTAACAAAGGAAAACTCGTCCCACAAAACTGGCCAAAATCCCTTTCGAAAGCTGTTTCTTCATATACATATTATAGCCATTTATTTTAAAACAAAATTCTTTCCCGATCTTTATTAGGTATAAAAATGTGCATAATAGCAGCAGTATCTTACATTCTTTCACAATAAATATAAATATCCTCCTTTATCCCCAAATACCTCTTCCTACTCTTTTCATCTTTTACTGATCCTCCTTGTATGACGAGAAGAAATGTGTAAGGAGACAGAAAAGACAGGAGGAGCCATGTTGGAAAGGCATTTCTACCTGCTCCTGGAGGGATTGCTTGGAGTGGTGGCAGGCTCAGACTTGCGCTTTGGGGAAATCGCTTTGGCAGCTGTAGAGAATGGGTTAGAGTGAGCTATCAGGAAGGAAGTTTGTCGATTGGGTTCTTGCCTCCACCAGCTGGCTGCCCCCACCCCTAGCACAGCTGTGATGTCATAGCTTCTATACAAGCACCATTGTCTTAAGAAACAGCTGGACTGGTTACATAAAAGGGTAGGAAAAACAAATGCATTCGCTGACTGTGTAACAAGGGACCTATCCATTGGGAATTCCATCTCTAGAACCTCTGTGATGTGCTCCACTGGTTGCCAGCCCTCAAGGGAGAGGCCGGGGAGCCTGCTTCCAGAAAGAGGTGATACTCCCTATTTCAGAGAATACGTAGAGACATTTCTGGACCTCTCATGATGAAGAGGGGGTTTTTTGTTTAGCTACTGAACCAGAACTGAGAGGCAGACAAGAGGCTGCCTTGATGACAACTCTTTCCTTCTTGGCCAGGTCAAGTGAGGAAAATATGCTGCAAACCTCTTGAGTGAGAAGAGATCTCAGATTAGTAGATGCTAACTACATATGATGGGTGGCTTCCGCTATCTAGATAACAAAGGGGGCTCCCTCTATCAAAAGCAGAATAGCTAGAGTAGCTTATGTATATTCCACAAGGATCATTCTACCCCTCCAAGGGAAAAGGAACCAAGAAGGGGAAAATCTGTCTTGGAACTCATTCTCACCAATAGAGAGGAACTGGCTGCTGGGATAGCAAAGATGAGAACCCTGGGGGAAAGTGACGGCTCCATCTTAACTTTCTGGTGGAGGAAAGTAGATTCCAAAGAGTTCAGGGGAAGGACAAACAAAATCCCTTGAACTAAAGATCTATGAGGAAGGTCAGCCCAAGGTGGGGGGGAGGCCTCAAGAATGAATTCTGAAAGAACAAAAAAAATATTCCCAGTAAGGAAGAAATATGGTAACTACCTCAAGAGGCCAGTGTGCACACACAGGTAGCTCAGCAGCTAACTCAGAGGTTAAAATAGAAAATGGGTGGACAGAGAGATGGACAGCAAGGGCAGGTAGCAGGATAAATACACATGTGTGGTGCAACCCTATGAGAAGAGTCTCAGGAATACTAGCTTGGCAAAGAAAACCAAAAGGAATAACAGGTTGAGTTTTTAGTAACATTGGGAGAAAGAAGGTCACAGGAGGGATGAGAGTACAGCTTACAGTTAATAGAAATATTAACTGGTGATGGGGAGGGCCCCAAAAGCTAACAAAGTCGGGAAAGATAGAAAAACTCCTTTTGGGAGGGGTTGTGGGAACACAAGCACACGAACCCATTGACAGCAGAACCGTGCATTTATTCAGCCGAAATGTTAAGGAAAATAATTTGGAATTATGCAAGAGAAGCTGCTTGACAAAAGTGCTTTGACCCAGAGACCTCATTGCTGAGTCTATACCAGAAGTAGGTAACTGTCAGCCAGAAACAAACCCAAAGTACAGAAATAGCAGCTTTTCTTATACTGTGATAACAAAAAAGCTAGAAACAAAATGTCCCTTCCCAGACCCCTCTGCACTGAGTTGTCCCTGCCCAGCCTCTGGCTCCCTGACCCCTTGCACCACATCCCACACCATATCAGACTTGGTAGGGTTCGCTCCAGGTTTGAGTGTGAGAGCAGCCCTTTGTGTCTTAGGTAGACAGAGTCTCAGCACCCAAACCTGCTGAACCTGTTCTTAAACTCATCCAAGGCTCTAGCAAATGCCTGCCCCAAGCCCAGTACCCTGGAGAGGTTTTTAATTTCTACAAAGGACAAAGATCTAGAATTTCTTCTAGATGGTAGCAAGCCCATGGAGGAACATCTCACCTGTGCACTCATCCTGATTTGTCCTTCAAACAAACAGGAGCTATTCAAAAGGCACAAATAAATTTAATGTAAAGAGAACAGCAAGGCAGCTTCAGAAGACAAGCCCCTATTTATTTATCTGTAGTTGTACCAACAAAAGGCAGCCTCCTCTGATGTCCAGGGCTTGCCCTGTCAGGCAGACCTGCCTTCAGCCCAAGAAGCCAAGGGATGGACCTGGAGATGGAAGGAGCCTCAGAAGCCAGCTGGTGGATCCTTCCCTCCCCTGGCCAAAAGAAAATCTCAGAAGGGAAAGAAGAACCCCTTCCCACCTGTATCCTCACTCCCAGGCAGCCCTTTATGCTCTGGGAGAACTCTAAATCTCAAGATTTGTCCTAACAACAAGTCCAAATCCAGCTCTCTGCAACACTTCCCATTGCTCCTGGTTCTGGGGCCAAATAGATCCCTCCCCCATATGACAGCACTGACGTGCTTATCAAATCTGAGGATTGCATATAGCTAGGAGAGGTGGCTAACAGGTTGGACTAGAGAATCAGGATCAAAAAAAGCTTTGGATGGGCTAGAACATTGGGCTGGATCTTATTTGATGAAATGCAATGGAGACCAATGTAAAAGCCTTGAATTTGTATTGGTCAGAGATTTCCCCATCAACTCTGCTTGCTTCTGGAGCAAAAATCCTTTATCTGTCCCTACAGAGTCTGGAGATGCCTACTAGCCCCTTGTTAAGAAGACAAAAGAAAAATCCAATTTCTGGTCTGCCCCAGAATAAATTGGCTGGTTTAGAACCCCTGGACACCTCTCTTCCAGAATGGGCTTCAGTGACTGGGGTTGGATCAGACCTTAGGGAAGGTGACCTCTTGCCCTAGGGGCTATCCTCTGGGCTGACTTTGACTTTTATCTGGAGAGTTCTTTAGAGTGAACTTTGTCAGCCCAAGAGAGAGCCAAAGCTAGGCAGGGGTGGAGTATTGCTATTATATGCGAGTATAGAATCCAAGACATAATCTACACATAGTACAGATTCTGGGGTACATTTTCCCAACCCACACTTGGACTAGCAGGCTCAATCCCCACAAGGCAGATGCTACATCTCCCCTCAGGATTCCAGTGGTAGGTAAGGGGTTTGGAGTATCTTTCTAATGTTCATGGGCTCCCACTGGTATGCTTGCCCACCAAAGGCTAATAAGGGGTACAAATCAGCCAACTAAACTTAAATAGCCTTTAGCACAACCCCCTAAAAATCCAGACACATTCTCCCACCATACCTACAGAGTCCAGGGGAAAGTGGACTCAAGCTGAGAAATCACATGTAGCAAAGGGATTGATGGAAGTCCTTTCCTACTTCTGTGGAATCTCCATGACTCCCAGGCATGGGGCAGCTTTCTTCTGGGATCCCTGTAGGGTCTCTTTCTTGGGTGTGTCAAGCAGGCACTGCTGCCCAGTCCCCACAGTTCTGGAGGCTAAATATGGAAGATAATGAGGAAAAGCTAAGTCATCCTCCCCTCTGAAGTTCACAAGATCACTCTAGTTATTGGACAGAGACAGAGGCTCTCCCACTCCTCCCCCACCCCAAGAAATGATCTCTCAGGGACTTGGCTAGACCTGCTGGCCCCATGAAAATGATGGACTCATCCCAAACTGACCTAACGTGACTGAATCTCCTCAGTCAATCCCAATACACTTTCTGAGCATTATCACTGCACCTTCCTCAATAGCCTTCACTCCTTCCAAAATGACCAAGGACATTTTTTTTTTCTTTTTTATTAATTTATTTTGATTTATCAACAATCACTTCCATAAGCTTTTGAGTTTTAAATTTTTCTTCCCCTCCCTCCCACCTCCCTCCCCAAGATGGTGAGCAATCTGATATGGGCTCTACATATATATATTCCTATTGAACATATTTTCACACTAGTCATGTTGCAAGGAAGAATTAGAACCAATAGGAGGAACCACAAGATACAGGAAATAAAACAAAACAGAAGGGAAAAAAAGTAAATAGTATGCTTCAATCTGCATTCAAAGTCCATAGTTCTTTTTTTGGATGTGGATAGCATTTTTCCATCATGAGACTTTTAGAGACATTTTAGATCCTTGCATTGCTGAGAAGGGTTAAGTTTATCAATATTAGTCATCGCACAATGTGGCTGTTACTGTGTACAGCGTTCTCCTGGTTCTGCTCACTTCACTCAGCATCAGTCCATACAAGTCTTTCCAGGTTTTTCTGAAGTCTGCTTGTTCATCATTTCTTATAGCACAGTAGTATTCCATTACATTCATATACCACAACTTGCTCAGCCATTCCCCAATTGATGGGCATCCTCTTAATTTCCAATTCTTTACCACCACAAAAAGAACTGCTATAAATATTTTTGTACCTGTGGGTCCTTTTCCCATTTGTATGATCTCTTTGGGATACAGCCCTAGAAGTGCTATTGCTGGGTCAAAGGGTATGCACATTTTTATAGCCCTTTGGGTATAGTTCCAAATTGCTTTCCAAAATGGTTGGATCATTTCACAATTCCACCAACAATGCATTAATGTTCCAATTTTCCCACATCTTCTCCAACATTTATCATTTTCTTGTTTTGTGATGTTGGCCAATCTGATAGGTGTGATGTGGTACCTCAGAGTTGTTTTGATTTGCATTTCTCTAATCAATAGTGATTTAGAGTATTTTTTCATATGGCTATAGATGGCTTTAATTTCTTCATCTGAGAACTGCCTGTTCATGTCCTTTGACCATTTATCAATTGGGGAATGGCTTGCATTCTTATAAATTTGACTTAGTTCTCTATATATTTTAGAAATGAGGCCCTTATCAGAGATACTGGTTGTCAAAATTCTTTCCCAGTTTTCTGCTTCCCTCCTAATTCAAGGACATTTTCTAACCTAGTGGAAATGCCTCTAATCATTAGATTGATTTAATAAAGCTGTTTTTCAACCCAAGACAACTCTGAAGGACATGATGAGAAATGTTATCCATCCCCAGAGAAAGAACTGATGATCCCACTCCCTCTCTCCCCTGGTCTCTCTTTTCCCTTCTCTCTCTGCCTCTCTCTCTCTGTTCTCTGCCTCTCTCCACCTTTTTCTCTTCTCTCTGCCTCTCTCTCTCTCTTTACTTTATTTTTCTTGAGTTTTTTTTTTTCTGTTTTCTTTCACAACATGACTATTTTGGATATGTTTTGTATGACTACACATGCATAACCTATATCAAATTGCTTGCCTTCTCAATGAAGGGATGGGATGGAGAGGGAGGAAGGGAGAGAATTTGGAACTCAAAGTTTAATAAAAAAAAGAATGTTAAAAATTGTTTTTACATGAACTGGGGAAAATAAAATACTAAATAAATAAAGTTGTGAGCAGCAAGGTAGAGCAGTGGATAGAGTACCAGCCCTGGAGTCAGGAGGACCTGAGTTCAAACCCAGCCTCAGACACTTATTAGTTTTGTGATCCTGGGTACTTACCTAGATTGCCTCCTTTTCTCCAGGGGGAAAAAAAAGAGTTACTTTAAGAGGGGAGTGATTGATTGATTCCCTCTGTAATTATTGAGGTAGGATTATGGAACACCCACGTACATTACATATAGAAGTTTTCTCTGCTGAGGGCAATAAGCCAACCTGGCTTTGGAAGGGGCCTCCCAAGGCTGGACCCAGCCCATCTAAGGTCACAGCTTGGGGTAGCTAAGGCCACAGGTCATACCTGAATTTTTACAAATCAACTTATATGCTGAGTGAAATGAGCAGAACCAGGAGAACATTGTACACAATAACAGCCACAGTATGTGATGACTAATAGTGATAAACTTAACCCTTCCCGGCAATACAAGGATCTAAGACATCTCCAGAGGCCTCATGACGGAAAATGCTATCCACACCCAAAGAAAGAACTATGGAAGTCGAATTGCTATTTTTTTTTCTCTTCTGTTGAGTTTTGTTTCCTCTTTCTTATGGTTCTTCCTATTGGTTTTAATTTTTACTTACAACACCACTAATGTGAAAATATGTTTAATAGGAATGTAAATGTATAGCCAATATCAGATTGTGCACCGTCTTGGGGAGGGTGGTGGGGAGGAAGGGGGAGAAAAATTTTAAACTCAAAAGCATATGGAAGTGATTGTTGATAAATCAAAATAAATTAATAAAAAAAAAGAAAGAAAAAAAACAAAAAAAAATAAAAATCAACTTACAAGCATAAGATGGTGGAAGCATGACTCAAAAGCCATTTGTCCAAAAAAGATCTAGGGGTTTAAGTGGACCTCAGGCTCAGTATGAGTCAGAAACATTTCCTGGAAACCAAAAGAGCCAGTACCATCCTGGGCTTCATTGACGGAAGCCTAGTATCCAGAAATCAAGAGGGGATAGTCCCTCTTCCTGCTGCCCATGGTCAGACACCATTTGGAGGACTGGATTCAGTCTGGGCACCACTTCTTAGGAGGCCCATTGGGAAGCTGGAGTGTGTTTGGAAGAAGGCAGCCAGGTAGGTGAAAGGCCTTGAGATTGTGCCAGATGGGAACTGATTGGTTGGAACTAGATACGTCTGGCCTGGAGAAGACTCCAAGGAAGGGCTGAAGGTGTGTCTTACAGGGAAGGACCTCAGAGGCAGCAGCCACAGGGAGATCTGGGGGTGACGTGATGCTCACGAGGAGTCGGCGTGTCCAGCTGTGCCTCCCTGCAGGCTTTCGAGCGGCTCCTCCACCAGTCCCTCACGGGCATGTCCTTAGCCCACGTGTGCGCTGAGGCCCCTTTGGGTGCTGGGTCTGCCTGGCTGCAGTTCCTCCTCTCTCTGTGGTATCTTGTCAGCCCAGAACAACACTCACTGACGGAGGATTTGCCCACTTGAGAGGCAGATGTTGAAGGGCCCCCAAATTAATCAACCTTTCTTAAGTGCCTACCATGTGTCAGGTGCCATGCTAGATGCTGGAGAGACATGTATGAGAAGATGCAGAATGAATGTGCAGACTGAGAGGAGATCCCCGATGGGCTCCTCTGACCTTCCCCAGCCTCTTGGAGTTTGACATGGAGCCCTCTGCCCTTGAGGTGTGAAACAGAGTTTGGTCCTGGGCAAAAGACATGATTCCCACCTCCTTTGGGTTTGGTGTCTGACCTGGCCTCGGGGGATAGAGGGCTGCCCACAGTCCAGATGATCTTTGTCCCCAATCATTCCTGCCATTCAGCACCCCATCGATGGACCCCCAAGGCCAGGGGTCTCTGGGATGGAAAGCAGGGCCAGCCAAGGACAATCCCACTCCCTCTCTCCCCTGGTCTCTCTTTTCCCTTCTCTCTCTGCCTCTCTCTCTCTGTTCTCTGCCTCTCTCCACCTTTTTCTCTTCTCTCTGCCTCTCTCTCTGTTTCTCTCCTCCCCTCTCTCTCTCTGCTTTCTGTCTCTTCTCTCTCTCTCTTTTCTCTCTGTGTCTCTTCTTGCTTCTCTCACTGTCTCTCTCT
>NW_020952400.1:124807-156333 GCF_900497805.2 Vombatus ursinus
CTAGCTCGGTGGGCCTGGCTCTGAGTGCACCATGGAGAGAGAGCAGAAGGTCTGAAAGCCTACAGATTCATACTTAACTACTGCCTGGGACAGAGCAGAAGCAGGATTTTCTCAGGGATCAGTGAATTTGCAGAAAAAGACCAGAAATAACTTTGACACATGTTTAAATACTCAGACTCCATCTTCCGTCCTCAGTTCCCCCTTTTGCTTCCAGGGGTAGGCTTTCCTTCCTCCCCCTCCCTGCCAAGGCTGGTCCAGGTGGAGGGGGGGAAGAGGGGGAGGGCAGCCAGAACTCTCTCCTAATAGGTCTTAGCCAGAGCAGGGAGGGGCCGTCAGGATCAACTTCTCAATGACCCTTATTTCTGCAGGTCCCAGGAAACTGATGATGAGAGGGTTAATCACAACTGCCTGGTTTCACGAAGAAGGCCTCAATAACCTGCTGGAATTCCATGACCAGAGCCTTCCAGGACCCACTGGGGAAGGCAGGGAAGAAATTAGGATACAATTCTATGGGAATTCCAGGGGGAAGGGGAGAACTGAGAGGGGAAATCCCAGGAACAGAGAGTGGCAGAGATAGATGCAAGGGCCACAGAGACTCTCCGACCCAAGAGGAGAAAGGAGGGGGCCAGAGAGTGGAAAGGACTCACCCAAGGTCACTTGGCTTGCCAACATCAGAGCTGGCATACAAACCCTAGTTCAGTGTTCCTTCGGGGCATAGAGGAAGAAGAGGGGAACAAGGAAAGGTGTCTTCCCCGGCAGATCTGGGCTTCATGGGGATTCTGGTGCCCTTCTCTCCTCTGACCTCAACCCGACCATGGCAGTAGCTGCTGGGAGCGGGGGTCTGCTTGCCTCTGGCCTCTCCCCACTCCAGGCCATCCCCCAACTCCCATTCAATCAACTCCAGTGGGTCCTTATCACTTCCAGGGTCAAATATAAACCACTCTTTTTTGGCATTCAAAGCCTCCCATGAGCCAACCCCAACCTGATCTTGTTATACACAAGCCCTCTTCACATTCTGGCTCTCTCTCTTCTCCATCCCCCACTCCATACCTACCCATTTCAATTCTCCTCAAGACCTTTCCTGACTTTTCCCAGCTGCCCACTCCCTTCACCCCAAATCTATTTGGTTATGACCTTGTATCAGTCCACAACATGCACTCAATTGTTCAGTCAATCAAGGAGCATTTATTCAGTGCTTACTGTGTGCCAAGCCCTGTGCTAAACTCTGGGGATGCTGAGAGAGGCCACAACAGACCCCACCTTCCTGGAGCCAGAAGCCTAATGAAGGAGGGAACAACTCAGTCTCAGGGGCCCAAAGAAGGTGGTGGAAAGCTTTCTCCAGCTCAGGGGAGGACAAGGGGCATGCATCATGCTTGGCCCCAGAGCTCCTGTATCTGCCCTCCTCCCTGGGACCCCCAGGCCTTCTCTTCTCCAGGGTAAATGGGCCCACTTTCTTCTGCCGATCCTATGTCCATGACCACAGGAGGGCAAAGGAGAGCAACCAGGACAGTGAAGGGCTTGTCCCATAGTGGGACAGGCTTCCTCAGGAGGCACTGGCTCCCCTTCCCTGAGACACTCAGCTGGCTCTGGTGTAGAGGGGGTGCTCATGCATGGATAGAGTGCTTGTTGTTCAGTCATTTCAGTCACGTCTGACTCTTCACGACCCCATTTGAGGTTTTCTTGGCAAAGATACTGGAGTGGTTTGCCATTTCCTTCTCCAGGTCATTTTACAGATGAGGAAACTGAGGCACATAGGGTAACTTAACTTGCCCAAGGTCACTCAGCTAGTAAGTATCTGAGGCCAGATTTGAACTCAGGTCTTCCTGATTCCAGGCCTGGGGCTGTATCTACTGCACCACCTAGCTGCCTCTGTATAGAGCGGACCTAATGCCAACTCTCCATTTCTGTGATTCTAAAACACCAGCGGAGTTAGGGCCAGACCCAGGGCTCCTGCCCATTCCTTCTGGCCTGCCCTCGCCTCCAGGCAGGAGCTGGCTGAGCTCTCCACAGTCCAGTTGGATTCAATTCCATTCCACAAGCTTTGGTTGTGTGCCCTGAACAGCTTTACCTACAAGGCACCTTACCTCAACATGTCCAAAACAGAACTCATTATCCTTCCTCCCAAACCTATCTCTCCCCATCCGACCGGCCCTGCTTCTGGTAGAGGAGGTACCAGGGCCACAGCCTTGTTGTGCCCTCAGCCCCCATTCTCCCCTAACCCCTCCATCCCTTCTCTCTTCTGACTCCCGGGTCAGGCTGGACTGTTGCAGCCACCAGCCTTGGTATCCTGACCTAACTGGTCTACCCTCCGTTCTGGCCTCTATGTCCTTGCCCTGGCTCTGCCCCGACCTGGGATTCTGTCCCTTATCACCACTGCCTCCCTTCAAAGCTCACCTCAAATTCCACTGGCTTTCAAGAGCCCTTTCCAGATTCCCAAATGATAGTGCCACCTTTTCCTCCCAGTCCCAGGTACTGGACTCCAGAGCAGCCACGAGGAAGGATACCCAGCCCAACTCCTGATGAGAGGCACACACTTTGGATGTGGCTCCGTGGCAGGTTGTTATGCCTCAGCAGGCAGGTTTCTTGCAAAAGTTTGGCTTTTCTTCTTTTTTCCCAGTAGAGAGGGGAGACATCAGAGGAAGAGAAAGCCACTGCTATTAATTGAAAATAAAAGTTTTTTAAATCTGTATGGACCTATTTGAGTACACACCCTGTATTTGTGTTTCTGACACCAAGTGGCCCAGTCAAGTGAGCGTGCCTTCAGGGCTGGGATTTTTCCCTGGGCCTGTCTATCCTCAGGACCCAGCATGGCGCCTAGCACAGTGTGAGGGCCTAATGACTGTTTGGATTGACTGATGGATTGATCCAGTGTGCCTACTAAGTTCCAAGCACTGTACTTGGAACTGGGGACAACCAAAGGCAACCCCCAAATGGTGCCTCATGACATTCTTCAGGATACTGGTGGCCTCCGGTACAAAGTCATTGGGGTCACTCATGAGGGGCCACAAGGAAGGGCCTACTGAGCCTTCAGGGAGAAATGAAGAGAGCGATCACTCCAGGAATGGGCCAAGGCCAGGTGCAGATGGATAGTGTATGTGGGGAATGGCCAGCAGACCCATTTGGGAGAATGAATGAGGTCTGGGCCCATGGAGAACCCTGAGGGAGGGGGCAGGCTTCTCCTGAGGCCAGATAGGGGCCAAGGCTGGGGAGGGCATTGCCAGGCAGTGGCAGGCATGATGACGTGAGAGAGGGATGCAGAGGGGCGAGTGCGGTGGACTTCCAAAACTTCCAGAAGACTGATGATGCTGCATCCTGGCCGAGGACACTGTAGACCCAACCCTGTGCACCGGGGGCCAAATCCCTTCCAGCCCTAACGTGAGGGCTTCTCCCCCCTCACCTCCCTTGGGCCACGAGACCCAGAAGACTCCAGGGGACTGGGCCTCATACCCCAGCACAGACAAGCAGGCTGGTGCTGGATAACCAGAGGCCCCAGCCCCAATTCTGCCCCCAACAGCCAGGACCAGAGTTTCCCACTCTCTCTTCATCAGGGGTCAGTCTCACGTCAAAGTCACCAACAATGACAGAGCCCACATTTAGAAAGCCCCTTCTTTGTGCAAGGGGGAAGCTGCAAAGCCCTTACTGTGAAGCAGCTTAAGGATGGGGGCGGGGAAGGGCTGGGGGAGAGTTATTCAGTAAGAGGACAGCCCTGGAAGCACCTGTGTGGGATAGCCTGGAGCCTTGCTGCTGTTTCCAGGGGAAGGTGCCTCCTGATCTCTCACCAACTTTGGGACCACAGCCTGTTTCTGAGTGGTGGGTGGTCCCACCAGCTCCTTGCCAAGCACAGCGAGCGCTAGAGGCCATCCCAGTGAAAACAGGAAGCAGGGAGCTGGGCAGAGCAAGCCCGGGGACACCAGCCAAGCCTGCCCCACCCCCACCACGGTGTCAGCCCGGGGAGTCAGCAGGCTTGAAAAGTCCAGGCTAGAGCCAGTTATTTCTAACCAAAAAGTCACAAGAAAAGGTAGGAAGAGAAGTGATTCTTATGAAGTCGAGGGCCCTTGAAGGTCCCTCTGAGAGTCATCAGGGTCAAAGGAAAAGGTCTGCCCCGTCCTCTACAGAGACTCTGCCTTTGGCCACAGTCCTGATCACTCCTCCTCCTTACAGGCTGAGGACACAAGGCTGGGGCTAGAGTGAACCAAAGCAGCTTGGCTAACTTCTCACTAAACCACCCTGAATGGCCCCTCACATCAAGCTAACATATATAACCCAACACATTTCAGAAGGTTTGTGTTCTTCTTTTTTTCTGAAGGCTTAGGGCAAACACCTTTTGACTTCAAATCTTAGGGCTTTCTGGGCAGCACACATTCCCCTGCCTGTCCACCAGGTTTGCTTGGGACCGCCTCTCCACGAGTCACTTCACAGTGGGTCCTAGAAGGCAGGAGATGTTTGCCAACAACACCTTCATTTCTGGGCTGAAAAAACGTAGCTCCAAAGGGCTATACCCCAAGGAGATCCATGAAAAAGGAAAAAGACATACTATATGTACAGATATATTTATAGCAGCTCTTTTTGTGGTGACAAAGAATTGGACACTGAGGGGAAGTCCTTCAATTTGGGAATGGCTGAACAAGTCCTGGTTCATCAATGTCATGGAATATCACTGCCCTGTAAGGAATGATGAAGAAGACCATTTCAGAGATGTGTGAACTGGTGAAACTGATGAAAAGTGAAGTCAACAGCACCAGAATAATCTACACAGTAACAGCAATATTGGAAAGATAATTAATTCTGAAAGACTTAGTAACTCTGATCAACACAGTGACTGAGAAGGATCCCAAAGGGCTCATGATCAAACATGCTGCCACCCCAGACAGAGGAGTGATGGACTCAGAAGGCAGACTGGAGCATCTTTTCTTCTGTTTCTTCCTTTTTCTTGCTTTTTTGGGGGGGGGGGGCAGGGAATGGGGCTACTGCAGAAATTTGTTTTGCATGACTATACCTAGGGAAGATTTGCTGGTCCTACTGCTCCTACATCAGATGCTGCAGAGGAGAAATCAGGTGATGATAGAAATTGAAAGGAGCATTCTGACATTGGTTAGAAAAGAGTCAGACTGAGAGGTTGGAAGGGCAGCAGAAAAGACAAAGTTTTAAGAAGACAGACTCTAAATGCCTGAGGTCTTCACTGGCCTGCACCACAAAAAGGCTACAGGCAGTCCCTGAGCTATACACTAAATATCTGGCAGACCTGCACCTCTGTGAGGAGGAGTGATCTGCACTGTAGCTGAAGACTGGCTGATGGCATCAGAGAGGGTGGGCTGAGAGCTACAGGGGGCAAAGACCAGAGAAACAAGACTAGCCGACCCCAGAGAACACAGCAGCTCACCCAACGACATCCCCAGAAGACACTGAATGCTTTTCAGTATCAGAGGGGTGAGGCGCCCCTGGCACACGGGAACCCTGAGCACACTCCCACTCGCTCTGTCTGTTTGCCTTCCCTCGAGTGTCCTGGCAACCTATGCCCCCTACTCGAATGCCCTTCCCTATGTGTCTGCTTCTGTCACTGGTGGCATGGTGATGGTGCTAGGAGAGGTCACCCCTATGTGGATGGCAGCTCTCTGTGGTAACTCATTTTGCCATGTTCTTTGACAAAATGTCTTCTGCTTTGACTAAGTGTGTCTTCTGCTTGGTCGAGTATATGTAAACACGTCCCTGGAGCTCCTGAGCTGCAGTCTGAGTGGGTCCTGACCTCTCAGATGCAGAGCAGTTTGTAGGAGCCCTTATGGGTGCTACATACTCTGCACTCTGGCTTGCTCATGTCTTGTCTTCAAATGCGACATTACAAACTGAGCACAATATTTCTAATGATTTCTGAATTCAATACAATGCAATCATGATTTATTAGGCACCTATTCTGTGCAAGACATAGGGGACAGAAAGACAAAAATGACAGTATATGCCCTCAAGCAGCTTGCATTCTATTGGGGGATATATCATGTGCATAAAGAAGTCAACATAAAGCAGGGTAGAAGCAAAGGAGGGATCAGACAAAATGCCCTTGGAAAACCAGACAGAGGAGAAGCCACTTTCCTCCTGGGCCAGGTCCAACAGAACAGGGACCGTCAAATCATCCCTCATTATGGACACCAGGACACTTTGCTGCTTCCCTCAGAAAACAAGAGATCCTTCTATCCAGGAATTTCTGGCCAACGACCCCTTCCACATACAATCCCATTCTACCTTGTGTCCTAGGAATAGGTTTAATTGTCTGATCTTTCCACTGAACGGGGAGCTCCCTCAGGGCACAAGGCTTTATAGCCCCAAGACTGAGCACAAAGTCCTGCAGACAGGTTCTTAAGGACACAATTCTGGCTTGGACAGAAATGTTATTGAGAAAGCAGGAGGAGAACATGCTGAAGGAAGTTTAGGAGGTCGCTTGAGAGAGAAGGAGGTACAAGAGGAGGAGGAAGAAGAGGAAGAAGAGAAAAAGAAAAGGAAGGGGAGAGAAGGCAAGAGGAAGAGGAGGAGACAAGGAGGGAGAGGAAGATGAAGAATAGCCAGAGGAAACTGAGGGGGAGAGGAGCAGAACCCCCCCCCCCGGAGACATTCAGCCAGAGGCCTTTAGCCTGGGGTCGCTTCAGTGCAAGAGCTCATCCTTCTGCTGAGTGAGGGAGAGGGGTCTCTTTCCCAAGGGGCATTTCTCTGGTTCTCCTCTAACCCCCTTGGGGAAGGGGGAGACAGGAAAAAGAGATCAGATCACTGCTTCCAAGCCACAGCCCCCATATCCTTCAGATAAATCCAAAGCTTTTCTTGGCTGATTTTTTTTTAATAAAATATATAAAACAATGTAGACTTGTATTCATGGGAAGACCATTGTCTGACCAGGACTAAGGCACGGAGGCTGACAGACTGACCAAGAGCACCCTCACATGTCTGTATTCACAGATTTCTCACCCTCTCCTGCCTGCCACACACACACACACACACACACACACACACACACACACACACACACACCATCGTTTGCATTTAAAGCAGAACTGGGACTTGCTCTCTGAGGTTACCACTCAATGGCCGCGCAGCCCTTCAGGAGAAGTAAGAAACAAGCCCCCACCGGAAGCCTCCACACCTGAGGCCAAAGTCGCAGAGTCACAGAGGGAGGCTCTCTGGGCAAATCTCTGGGTCCTGAGAAAGAAGCCTTCCTGAGAGGGTTCACCACACCATTCCCCGGGTTCTGAGCCCACCCATCAACCTAACACAGGGTAGTCCCAGGGCTCCCCAGTAGGAGGCTCTCGGGCAGTCTCCTCTGACCAGGGCAGGGCTTTCATTGCGAGGGCTTCCAGCGACCCAGGGAGAGGTGACCTCTACCTTAGATGGCTGCCCATCACCTGCCTGGGCAGAGCAGAGCACTGGCTGGAGTGGGGAGGGGAAGGGGAAGAGACCTGAAGCCAGGACTCCCCACCCCACCCAACCCAACTTGCCCTGAAGTTGGGGTGAGTGGAGGAGGAGAAAGAAGAGGAAGCAGGACGATCAGCCCTTTCTGCAGGCCCAGTGCCTAGGAGGTCGCCCAGGGGACAGGGTAGTCTGGGCAGGAACCCTGCGCTGGCCGCCTCCAGGAGGGTAGTGTGGTTGGCAGCTCTCAGGGGACGCAGGCTTGGTCCCGGCTAGGGCCTGGGACCGAGGCCAAGGTTCAGGCTGGGTCTCTGGGGCGCACCGGCCCTGGCCCTCAGTAGTAGCGGTTCGGGCTGCGAGGGGTCTAGGCCGTGGCAGGTCCGTCGGGCGTCCAGTTCGGCTGCGTCTCCCAGATGATGCGCGCCCCCTCTTCCCCCTCTTCCCCCTCTTCCCCCCTTCCCCCTCCAGGCCTTGCACCTCCTCTCATGGCTCCATCCGAGCCCTGCGCTCAGTAGTAGCGGTTCAGGCTGCGGGTGGCCGGGCCGTCGGGCTGCCCGTTCAGCCAGATCTCGCGGATAATGCGCTCTCTCTCCTCCAGCCTCTGCGCCCGCTCCAGCTCCTCGGCCGACGTGAACACGTTCCTGTGGGGCGGCCGCTCGAAGAGCCAGGGCCTGCGCGTGGAGCCGTCCGAGGAGCCCGAGCAGCTGCCGCCGCTGTCCTCGTCGCTGTCGCTGGCGCTGGCGCTGGCGCTGGCACTGAGGTCGCTGCTGCGCCTCCGGCGCCCGGCCAGGCCCTTCTTTCCGTGGGGCTGCTGGCAGTCAGCGCGGCAGGAGATCGTCAGCACCAGGGCGGCCAGCGTGAGCAACAGCCCCACGCACACGCCGGACACGAAGCACAGCGCGGCCCGTTCGGGGTGCTCTGCGAGAGGAGGAGAGGGCGTCAGAGGGCGGGGACGGTGCACCTGGCTCACACCGGCGCGGGCAGCCCCGGCCGCTCCCCCTTCCCCAGGCCCCTCAAGACCTACTACGGAATCACTTTGTATTCATCTTTATTCTCCTTCTGTTTGCGCTGTAGATGCTTAAATGTGGCCTTGTCCCCACCCTTAGAACAGGAGCTCCTTCTGAATGGGGAAGATTTCGTGCTTCGGCCCAGCATCGTGCAGCTACCGCCCCACGAGACGAGCCCAGCCTGACTCCAGTGACCCTGGCTCTGTCCAGAGTGTCCTGGGCAGGGAGGCTCAGGGCGAGCTCGGCGTTAGGCTGGCTTTCTACCGTTTATAATGGACCTCCCATGAGATGGGGGGAGGGTCGTCGGTGACTGCTGTCCATGCAATGGTAGTGCTGGGTGATCCCAGGCACCCTGACCGCCTTCTGCACTCCTCCTGCGCTCCTGGCTCCCCACCTCCTCACTCAAACACCCCTGGGCTCCAGCAAGCAGGGCTGACCTCCAGGGTCAGGCTCCCCCATCCTGTCTTTTGAACTTTCTTCCTTTTCTGAATTTTCTGCCTCACCCGAGTTTCCGTGATGAGCCCCAAAGCCAAGGGTACAGCCCTTTCTGTGAATCTCTCAGTCCCTGCCACCCTCTCCGGCTGGAGAACCCCACCTTCTTCCCTGAACTTAACCAAGAGAACTTTTGAGGGAAGGGAGTTAAATCCTAAGCAAAGCTGAAAATTGCCAAATGCTACCCATAAGAACATTGTCCTAGGGTGCCTCCTAGCCTGATGCAGAAGCCCCCTGCCATGCCACAGCTTCCGTCCTCAGCCTGATCAGGCTCACACCTGTCAGGCCCTCTCCTTGTATATACATGGAGAGACAGTCAGGATCCACAGCCTGGCCACAGAGCTTGCTTACTGCTGGAGACCCACCCCTTTGGGCCAGCTGACACTCCCAGAATGGATGGCAGCGACAGCGTGGTTCAGGGAGAAGGCTGGGGTGGACAGGGTGCTCCAGGCACCAAGGCTTAGGAGAGGAGAGGAGAGGCCTGTTCCAAAGCCTATGGCCAGCTTGGCAGGGCTTGGAAGAAGGCACAATTAGTTGGCTCAGATGCACTGACCACCTGTCTCCTCCTCCTCCTCTCTTTCATGCCCTTTCAAGGGGTCTGCCCATGCAAGCAGATAGCAAAGATTTATGAAATACCTACAGGGTAATTTTCAGGGAAATTTAGGGGAGGGCTCTGAAGTGGCATCCTGCATCTGAGGACCTATCTCTAGACTAGAGAGGAGAGATTTCACCTGAAGCACAAAGGGTTTCAGTGGGTTAAGAGGAGTCTGGGGAGAGGATCTGTAGCCTGGATTCAGGAAAACTGAGGTTCAGGTCTCCCTTTAGCCCTTCCCCCACCAGGCTGTGTGGCTCGGGTCCAGTTCCCAAACCTCTCTGTGCCCTAGGCAATGCCTCAAATACTCTAATGGGCAGCCCAGTGTCCATCTGCATTGGTAGAGGGAGTAATCTATCACAAACAAAGGAAAGCTTGCGAGGACACAAAACGTTAAGACCAGCAGCGCTGCCCCCCAATTTACGGATGTGGAAACTGAGTCTCAGGGAGATCCCAAGGAGAGCACTCACAGAGCCAGGTAGTCTGGATGCCTGATTCCAGATGAGGGTGGGCTGTGTCTGCCTCAGGGGTGGGCAGAAGGGGCCCCTCACTCGGGAGTGGGGCTGGGTGTGGCCTGGGTGGCTCAGAATCGGGACCCCCAATGGACTCTACTCTTGAAGCAGCCCCAGAGGCCTCTGAGGACCAGTGGCAGAGTCCAACACCCACCTGTGAGGGGAGGTGACCGCCAGGGTGCAGGATAGAGTGCCCTGGGGCCAGCCCTTCCCCTCACTGGCCTTCTATAAAGGGGTGCCCCTTCTCACGAGGCAGCCTCAGAGGCCCTTAACTCGAAGGTCTGGTCCTATCTGGGCAGCCCCAAACACATCTTGGCCAGCAATTCAGGGGCTTCGTGCAGTGGAAGGGAGCTAAGGGAAAGCCCCTGGCCCGAACATCAGACAATTCCGCCAGGGTGTCCCAGGGCTCCCCTCTGATGTCCAGGTGGGGCTGGCTTAAGAGCAGCGAGCACAGTAACCCCCCCACCAAGGCTGGCTCAGGAGGCCCATCACTCCTGACTCAGTCTCTCCACTAGAAGGCTCTCGGTACCCGCCATGCTGGCCCCTGGGCTGGCCTGTTGGCAGAAGCCATCAGTTGGCATGTTAGAAGCAGGGCCCTGTTCACAGAGCCAAGCACCTCAGAGCCAGGACCTCAGAGCCAACGTGATGTCCGACCTGCATCTCACCAAGGAGCCCCTGCACGAGATGACTGACCAGCTCGAAGACGTCCAGGGCTTTGCCACCCCCCCACAACCCGGCCACAGCTCTCACGGCTGGGCAGGTTTTCCTGAATCTGCTTCTTCTCCAAACAGAACAAGTCTGGACACCCTCTCAGACCCTGAGCAGCCCATGTCCCACCTGGGGCTGGGAGTCATGCTGTGCTCCAGCTTCCTCAGCCCAGACCGCTGGCCAGGCCACCTGCTGCTAAAAGGCTGCCTTGTCATCCCCCCCCACCCCATACTTGTGACTGCCCAGTCACAAACTCCCTTCCCTGCCCCTCCCCCACATGCGCTGCCTTCCCAGATGAAAGTGTAGACTGCATGAGGGCAGGGAAGGTCTTGTTTTTGTACCTGGATTCCCAGAACTCAGCCCAGTGTCTAGCACGTAGGAAGCACTTAATTGATGATTTTTTCATTCATTCCTTGCCCTCCCCAAGTCTTCCTTCCCCTGACTAAATGTGCCCGCTTCTTCTACAGACGTTTATGACGCAGCCCAAGGGCTTTCCCCATCCTGGTCACTGTCCTTCTTAAGCCGTAGTGGCCAGAGCCAACCAAGCAGTCCAGGTTAGGGTTAGGGTTAGCTGGGTCACACCTGATTCATCAGGGCACTTACTAAGAGATTAATTATTTAAAAGAAAAAGAAAGAATAATAATGGCATGCAAATACAATGACTTAGCCCTGAACTATTGAAACCAGAAATAGAAATGACCAACAATACCGATGCCAAATGTAATGATTTTATCTGGAGGTTCAACAACCGTAAATCAATCACCACAGCAAGAAGACCAAAGAACCCCCGAAAGGAGGAGAGTCGGGAAACAGCTGGCTTCCTGGCCAAACAGGGAGGGCGGCCTAAGGCAACACCGGGTTAGACCATAAACTCATCTGTGAAATCTTGCAAAGAGTGATGTGAATTGCTGTGCGTCTCATAAAGCGCAGAGATGCGGAGAAAGGAAATGCCATGTAAAGAAAGCTTGGCAAGATATTCAACTAAGTAAAGCCATTATGTGGAAGGACATTGAAGGGCAAAAACGGGAGAACTAAAAACAAGAAAAATGGAGAAAATTTGCAAAAATCGTCGGAACAAACTTTTCTGTCAAGGATGGTGTCCACTTGTACCCTCAGAGGGTCAGATTCAATGATGAGGGTGTTGAGGGATGGATAGACAAGGCATATGAAGGGATGCAGGGTAGAGTTCCTGTGGAGGACTTTTGGAAGAACATAGACAAGGGTCTTGCCGGATAGGAGAGCAGGGATGTGCTGTTGAATTGATGAGATTCCAGAGCCCCTGGAGTATTGGGGATCCCCCTGCTGACTCAGAGTGAACTTGGAAACCACTGAACCTATCCTTCTCAGACAGTCTGCTCCCTAGTCCTGCCTCTGTCATCTTGGAAATCTTGTCATTACCACTGAACCCATCCTCAATCCACTCCCTAGTCCTGTGTCCACCATCTTGGAAATCTTATCATTGTGACTCAGGTATTAAGACTGCATCGAGTGGACAGCTTGGTGGTGCAGTGGATAGAGCTCTGGCCTTGGAGTCAGGAGGACCCAAGTTCAAATCCGACCTCAGACACTTGATTCTTAATAGCTGTGTGACCCTGGGCAAGTCACTTAGCCCCCATTGCCTCACCAAAACAAACCAAAAAAAAACAAGACTGCATCTATCCATGTTTCATTTCAGATACCGGCTGATTCTCTCTCAGCATCCCAAACAAGCAGCCTTTCCCCCAGCCTCGTCTTCCTCTTCAGGACCTCATCACTTTCCCAATCACCCAAGGGAGTCACTCTTACATACAATCAGTTGTTGAATCTTGTCAATCCAACCTCCACCACATCGCCATCCCATGGCCAGTGCCCTGACTTCAGATCCTCCTCCCTTCCAGCCAGACCACCTTTCCCTCACCCATCCATCCTCCATGCCACTGCCAAAGCCATCTTCCTTAGGAACAATGCCATGTCACTGCCCTGGTTAAGAAGGTTCCATGGCTCCCTACTATCTCCAGGACAAAACACAGGCTCCTGTTGGGCCACCTTCATGTAGCACGTGCTTCAGCCCAGGTGGTCTTCCTCTTGTCCCACACGCCAGACCCCAGGACTGAAATGCACCCCCTTCTTACCTCTTATGGTTCTTTAATCCCTTCAAGGCCAGCTTGGGCACCACCTCTTACAGGAAGCCTTCCCTGACTGAGGAGTCTAGCTCTCAGCACTCCCTCCCACCTTCCTCTAAGACTCTGGCCCTATTTACCTGTGGTGTCTGCCCCTTGGCCCTGCCTTGGGGGCGGGAGCAGGTTTTTGTTATTGTCTTTGTACCCCCAGAACCAAGCACTGTACCAAGCACACAGGAGGCACTGAAGTGATGCTTAGTGAATGGAATGAGATTGAATTGATCCTGTCTGATTCAGCTCCAGCTGGTGTAGACCTTCTGCCATCCCTCACTGCAGTGCTAGCTTAGGCTACCGTGGTCCTGCTCTCCAGGCTGTTATCCAGACCTGGTGAAAAGCTTAAACAGGTGCAGCCTGGCACATAGAGGTGTCCAGGGCCCTCCCCTGCCCCAGCTTTGGCTCTGCGGTCACCCCAGGCTATGACAAGCTCACCTCCTCATATCAGAGGCCAGAGGGCTGTGAGGATTGATGCCCTGCCTGCCTGCCTGCCTGCCTGTCTGTCTGCCTGCCTGTGTTACTGTCTATCTGCCTGCTTTCCAGTCTGTCTGTCTGCCTGCTTTCCTGTCTGTCTGTCTGTCTGTCTGCCTGCCTGTCTGGCTGCTTTCTAGTCTGTCTATCTGCCTATCTGTCTGGGTCTATCTGCCTGTCTGTCTGCCTATGTCTGTCTGCCCGCTTTCTAGCCTGTCTACTTGCCTACCTGTCTTTCTGTCTGTCTGCCTGTCTACCTGCCTGTCTGCCTGTGGGATTCTCTGTCCATCTGCCTGTCTGTGTCTGTCTGTCTGTCTGTGTGATTGTCTGCCTATCTGCCTGCCTACTTCCCTGACTGCCCGTCTGCCTTCCCATCTGTTTAGGAACACCATGCAGACTAGAAGAGGAAGGTCCTGGAGAGGAGGGTCAGTCAGTCCCCTTTGTGGGGGTCCCTCATCTCTGCTCCTCTCCCATGCCTCCCATGAGGCTGCAGGTTTTTCTCTTCTCCAGCACTTTGTGACTCAGGTCACCCTGATGAGTCAAGCTGGGGGCCCATGAATTCCCCAGGAAATGTCATACCACTGGAGCAGTCAATGCTATTGTCGGCTCTTTCCCTTCCTAAATAAAAATAAGTGCATTGCTGTGGTGAGCTTCCGGCAGCCTCTGCCTGCTGGGTCTGCTAAGCTAAGCTGGTTGGCGCCACACATGGGAGGGCAGCAGCCTGGCCCACGTTTCCAGACAGAATCACAGACTACCTGTTGGGAAAGAACCTTAGAGACCATCCGGTCCAGACAAAGGAGGAAGCTCGGCCTTGGCAGCTAGGTTCCAGCCACCGGGGATGGGCAGAAAGCTGGAAACGAATGTCTGAGTTCCTTCTGAGACCAGCTTTTCTGTGGTCTCTGGTAACCAGGACCAGAACTGCTTGCCATGACACAAGGCATAGGGCCGGGAAACACAGGGGATCCCCTGGAGACACTTCCTAGACCCCAGCACCAAGGTCCAGGGCTCAATGAGGCTGGCCGACGATGCTCTCCTCTCACCCAGTCCCAGTGCCCTTAATCACAGGGTCTAGATCACCACCCAGAATCACAGCATCACAGCCATGTGGAAGGATCCCCTCTCCAAGAAGTGGGACCCAACTTCTGTGGGAAGCCCTTCAGGGAAGGGGATCTGGCCACCTCCCAAGGCCACCCACTCCCCACGGGGTCAGCTCTTCCGCTGAAAGAGGTTTCCCCAACTTTTGTGTCCTTGTGGCTTCTCCCCATCACTCCCAAGTAGGTCCTGGGGGCTAGGTAGACGAGGCCAAGCCCACTTCCTCGGGACAGACCTCCTGAGATGGCCAAGCCTCCCCAGCTCCCTAGGATGGCCTGGGCCCCACTGCCAACTGCATTCTCAGCCTGTTCAATAAAGTACGGTTTGTACCCTTTTGGATCCCTGGAGACCATATGGGGCAAAGTCTGCCACAATTCAAACAGGAGCTGACTGAGGGCATTTGAGGGAAGGTGTCAAGGGGCAGCATCAGCATCAGTGATGTCAGCGACGGGTGGGCAGAAGCAGAATTCTGATTCTGGGGAGGCAGAGAGCGAATAAGGAAGAGCCCTGAGGCCTGGGGACCTGCAGGCCAGTGACTCCTTCTCAGCAATTCAGCCGAGTCACCTCCTGGCACCTCCAGAAACATCCCCAGAGGAAACAGGTGCCCGGGGCCAAGATCCGCCATGGAGCGACAGGAAAACAGCCCAGGTGCCAGGCAAGATGAAGCGCACTGGAGGTGCCAGCCAGACTCCCTCCCCTCAAGCTTCCCAGGGCTGTACCCTCACACCCAGCTGGGCCGGCCAGGTCCCAGAAGGTGCTTCGTCACTGCCTGTCAGAGGAATTTCTCAGTGGATCACCTCACATCTATCAAGCAGCTGCTGGCCCCGTGCTAGGCAGTGATGGAACAATCCCTGCCCCCAGGAGACGGCATTCTGCCAGCACAGACCATTTCGTGTCCATGTGTAAATAAGCAGGAATGAACGAGCGGTCAGTTCTCTGGTCTCGGCCCTCTGCCCCCAGCAGCCTGGGCCCTGACTGAGCTCCTGCAAGGCCAGGTCCGGGGCACTGATATGTGCCTCCTACCCCGGGCTCGGGCACAGAGCATTATCCAAAGGCATGTTGCCTTCTTCGGTCAGACTCTCAGGGGCACCAAGGCAGGGCCCAGGACAAGGCTGTAGGCTTGGCACAGAGAGAGGGCAGCCAAGCATAAATCCTGCTCTGCTGAGGCCTCACGTGGTCACCAAGAGGAGCCATGGGGCAGCTTCAACCCCAGCCTGGGCAGATACAGACAGCTGTTGGGTGGGCCTGGAAGACCAAGGCAAAGCCACAGCTCCTGCACCCTGGAGCCCTCTGCCTTTGCCAGATTGGAGGCAGAGCCAGCCTCCTGAAGCCCGCTGTCCCATGATGCCACCCCATGATGCTGTGAGCAAGCCCAGACACAAGGGGGGAAGGGCACCTACCGGTAATGAAGGAATAAGCTGCCAGGAGGTTGCTGAGGAAGGCCATCTGCCCAGCGCCCCATTCACTGGGCTCCATGCCGGGCTGCAGGCAGGTCAGGCCAGCCCCTGAAGTCTCAGACAGGGGGGCATCTACTGTGTGCCCTCGTTCTCTGTTGGGAAGCACAAAGTGTAGGGGTGAGTGCTGGGGCTGAGCACACCACTAGCTCTCCGCCTTCAGAAATGTCAGGGTCATTGGGTGCTTAGAGACCATCGAATGCGCTCCCCCCCGCAAACCCCACTGGACAAATGGAGAGACTGAGGCCAAGCAGGGAAAAGACTGTCAAGGTCACCAAAGGCAGGTCCTTTGTGCCTCTGGGAGGCCCCCGACACTTCCCAGACCTGCAGCCTGGGGTCTCCAGTACCTCCCTCCCTGCCTCCCCCCACTCTAGCTCCTTCACATTCCCCCTCTGCCTCTCCTGCTCTTTCTCCTTCCTGCCCACAGTGCTAAGACACACCCACCACCCGGCCCAGCCCAGGGGGCCAACCTGTAACTGGAGACTTGGCAAGGTCCTCCCCCTGTCCTTGTAGCTCAGGGAACAATGAGTGTGAGACCAGGCTCCGCAGGCCCTCACGCCTCAGCCAGAAGACTATGCCCGGTCCAAGGGCCAGCTACCAGTGCATGATGGTCACTGGCCAGGCCAGGGAGGGAGGACGTGGTTACTCTGGGCAGACTCAGCTGATGCAACCCCCCCACCCTGACCCCACCCCCCAACCCTGGGCTGCTGGCCCAGCTCAAGGGATGGTCTAAGGCAGGGCCCTGAGATGCTGCAAGGAAGGAAAGCCTGTCTGCTCATCTCCCGTGGGACTCCGTGCCCCAAGACGCCCCTGATCCCCCCTCTTTCCCAAGGACCCCTACCACAAAGCAGCTCAGTCCCTGTAAATAGAACTCCCGGGAGCCAGGCCCAGGGAGCAGAGAGCAGGAGGGGAAAGGTCACAGTCAGGGTCAGGGCTGGGGGGGCCACCCACCTCCTGGCCAAAAAGTGATAGACTAAATAAAGGGCAGCAGGAGGCTTGGCCAGTGCATGCACACGTTTGGGCCACTACATACATTTGGTTTGGGGGGGTGCTTATTTGGGGGGGAATGGGGTGATGCAAGAGTGTGGGTCAGAGCAGGAGTGAGACGCTCCCAAGCACCAAGACCAGAGTAGGGGGGATGTGCGGATTCAGACCAGCAGGGCCCTATCGCGAGCACAGACGCACGCACACACAGCACACGTGTACACGTGTGTGCTGCTCTCAGGACACCAGTGTCTTTGTATTGGCTGTTCTGGGACAAGCTCTCAATCAAAACAGAAGGAAAAGGTCATATCTGGTGGGTGGCGGAGGGTAGGCCAGGAGGGAGGTCAGAAGGGACGCCGAGGAGTCCAGTCCAGTAGTGACCCAAACAAAACTTCTGGGCTCTGAGCTCCCCAGCTAGCGGTCATCCCAGCTGCCCTGAAGAGCTCTCCCGGGGGCCCCAGGACCAGGCAGAACAAGGCCAGCCTCTCCCCCACTGACCACACAGCTCTCCGGTCTTCACTGCACCCTTTCCTCTCCAAGCCAAACACGCCCGATTCCTTCAACCAATGTGAGGACATGCCATGGCCCAGACACCTCCGCCATCTTGGCTGTCCTCCTCTAGACGCCTCCAGCTTCTCCACGTCCTCCTTCTTTAACCCTGGCAATACTCTGGACGGGGTCGGACCAGGGTGGAGGACAGAAGGCCTCTTACCGTCCTGGCCTAGAGGCTTGGCCTTCTTGGCACCTGCATCCCACTGACCTGGGGATCCACTTCAATCCCCGATAACTCGATAGAAAACTGCTGTCTTGCCACATCATCCCTAATGGCTTGAACTCAGGCAATGATTTTACACATATGACTATTAACTTCTCAGACCCAGACCAAAGTTCTAAGCTGTCAGCGGCTGGGGTTGTTGTTTGGGGGCTTGGAGGGGAGGGGGGATTCTGAGTCTGCAGTTCAACGTGTGCACCCCTCCCAACAGTATCATCTCTAAACTTCATAAGTGTGCCACGTAGGCCTCTATCTAAGCCTCATACAAACAGGTCAAACAGCAGATCCCCAGGGCACTCCACTGCAGACCTCCATCCTTTATCTACCTGGGTATTGATACTTCCCTCCGTCTTCTCCCCAAGGCTAGAGATTTAGCTAAAAAGACCTGAGCCCTTGGAGTTCAGGTTAGTATTATTAGCATGTAGAATTACAATTTGTAATAATTCTGCTAAGAGGGGCAGCGAAGTGATACAGTGGATGGAGCACCGACTCTGGAGTCAGGAGGACCTGAATTCAAATCCAGCCTCTGACACTTGACACTTACTAGCTGTGTGACCCTAGGCAAGTCACTTAACCCCAACTGCCTCTCAAAAAAAATAATAATAATGCTGCTGAGACATGGCAGGGCAGTGGAGAGAGCCCACCTTGGAGCAGGGAGACCCTAGACAGCTCACTTGCATTTCTCACTGTCCCCAGGCAGGGTCCCCACTTACAGCAGCAGAGGAAGTCTCCTTGCCAGGACAGAGATCCCCATCACAATAGCCTGGTCAGGCTGGTGAGCCCAGCAAGGTTAGCCCCGTTTTAGAGCAGTGAGAAAGAAGCTCAGATATGGTGACTTTGCCATGGCCACTAAGCTTTTGTAAAAAGTGGGTGCTGCTTGTCATGGCCATCTTCTGGGACCCGCGAGATCACTGGCACAGGGAGCTCCCAATCTGGAAAGTCCCTCCACTGTCTCTCAAAGGCACCTGGCTAAGCGCACTGCCCAGCCTCACCAACTACAGCCACTGATTTTAGACCTGGAAGCCTTAATTGTGCTTTGCTGTATGGTAATGACGAGCACCTCTCTCCAGAGTCGCCCGGAAAAGGGCAGGACTGTGAGCTCATTCGCTGGCAAGAAGAAGGCCCGACCCATTTGGTCACTGGTCAGGCAGGCAGACAAGGAGCATCTCCCAAGCACTCATGCCGTCCCAGGCCCTGGGCTCTGTGTGGGGCTTACCAAGGAGGCCAGAACCAGCCCCTGCTCTCAGGAGCTCACCGTCTAACGGAGGACAACACACAGACCCCCAGGCACAAACCCCCCCCAGTATGGGGGGGCCTGCCCGGGAGACCTTGGCAAGGCCCCTGCCCCTTCCTCAGCCTCCTGGGTTCACTCCCCTATCAAGGGGGGATACCACTTCTAAGCCCCCTCCAGCTCGAAGGGGCCCTGAGCCCAGCCCCATCAGCCACATACCTCGGGCCCACTGTCTGCTGCTGGCTAGATGTCCTATGTCAGGGATGAGGAAGCGGCAGAAGACGTCTCTCCCTCATGGACAACAGGGGCCAAGCCATGGGACTGCCTAGGAGCTCAGGTCAGTCAGAGGGGAGAGGCCTGGAGAGACTGTCCTGCTGTGGTGCTTTGGGCCCTGGAAAGAAAAGAGATGGGGCGGCGTGGGCTAAGTCAGGAGCCAGGGCTCAGACAGGACAGGGAAAAGAAAGGTCTGATGGGCAGGGAGGGCAGGGAGAGAGGCCCACCCAAATATGGAGGCCTTCTTCACCCAAACTGAGTCACGAACCTGACTCCATGAAAAGGCCAGAGCAGAGATGCTCAACCCGGCAGGACTCCTCCAGGTGAGCAGGAAGCAGAAGGGATGTTGGGGTGGGAGAAAGGGGGCTCTGGGCCAAAGTCCCAGGAGAGTTGGGAAGCTGCCAGCAGCTCTGGGGACCCAGGAGGGCTCAGTGCCCAGAGCCAGACCAGCAGGGTGAGAGGTGTGGTCCCCTCTGCACTCCATCGGCCATCTGGAGGAGTCCAGCTTCCAGCCAAGTCCTGGCCCCTCTAGAAGCTTCTGACAGCCTGTGTTAGCAGCCACCCCCCGACTGCTGACTCTGAGCTGTGCAGAGAACCATCAGGGAGAAAAGGGAGGCCTGTGTGCTGAATCTGAGGCCATGATGGGGGGTGGGGGCCAAGAGGTTGCGCCCTCCCTCAGGAGTCAGGCACGTTACAGGGGCTGCTTTCCTCTCCTTGTACTGAAAGCTTCAATCATGAAAGCCAACCCAGAGAGGGAACGGTCCATCGGCCTGAAATAGTATTGATACCGTCAGACTTTCTTGATAGCTTGATCAGTTTTGCTCAATGACTTTTAATGTCTTCCTTTTTCTTAAATTCTTTGTTTTAAAGGGTGGCTTTCTGGGAGAAGAGAGATTCAGAAGAAAATTTAGGCAATGTAAGACAGAAGAAATCAAAGAATATCTATCTAAATTTTTTAAAGTTTATGAAGGATAGAGAAAGAAAGAAAAAAGAAAAGGAGGGAGGAAGGAGAGAGGGAAAGGAGGAAGAAAGGAGGGAAGGAGGAAGGAAGGAAGGAAGGAAGGAAGGAAGGAAGGAAGGAAGGAAGGAAGGAAAGAAGAAAGGAAGGAAGGAAGGAAGGAAGAAGGGAGGGAGGGAGAACCACTGAGGGGCACCTCATGCAGGCATAGCCCCTGGGGGCAGAGACAGATACCCCAAGTATCCTGGGTCTGGGCAAACCGCTGACTACTGTGGCCTTCCTCGTGGGGTGGGGCTGGAAATGAAAGAGGCCAAGAAGAGCAAGGTCAGTCAGCCCAGGGCCAGGCACCGAGAGAAAACTGAATGGCCCCCAACCTGGGACTGGGGACTGGGGAACAGGGAGAAAAGGAGACCCCGGGGAAAACTCCAGCTGCCCCTGTCCCTGAAGCTGAGAAGCGTAGGACTGGAAGGGGGGATGCCCCTTCCACATATGTACACACACATACTTGCACACACATGCTCACACCCCACCCATAACGTGAAGAGGCCCCCTGTCTTTACCATTACTTGCCATTCTGTTAGAAATATAAGCTGCATAGAAGCATTTCCAGTAAGATCAGAGGTGAAACAAGGATGTCCATTATCACCACAGTTGTTCAGTATGGTACTAGAAATGTTAGCTTTAGAAATAAGAGAAGAAAAAGAAATTGAAGGTAAGAGAATAGGCAAAGAAGAAACAAAGCTATCACTCTTTCCAGATGAAATGATAGTATCTTAGAGAATTCTAGAGAATCAAATAAAAAGCTACTTGAAATAATAAACAAATCTAGCAAAGTTGCAGGATATAAAATAAACCCATACAAATCATATATTACTAACAAAGCCCAACAGCAAGGGATAGAAAGAGAAATTCCATTTAAAGTTACTGTAGACATTATAAAATATTTGGGAATCTACCTGCCAAAACAAACCCAGGAACTATATGAACACAATTATAAAACACTTTTCACACAAATAAAGTCAGATCTAAATAATTGGAAAAACATCAGTTGCTCATGGGTAGGCTAAGCTAATATAATAAAAATGACAATTCTACCTAAATTAATTTACTTATTTGGTGCCATGCCAATCAAACTACCAGAAATTATTCTATAGAACTAGAAAAAATAATAACAAGATTCATCTGGAAGAACAAAAAGTCCAGAATATCAAGGGAACTCATGAAAAGAAATGCTAGGGAAGGTGGCCTAGCCATTCCAGATCTTAAATTGTATTATAAAGCAGCAATCATCAAAACTTCTTGGTACTGGCTAAGAAATAGAGTGGTGGATCAGTGGAATAGGTTAAATATGCAAGACACAGTAGTCAATGACTAGAGTAATCTATTATTTGATAAACCCAAAGACCCCAGCTTCTGGGATAAGAACTCACTCTTTGACAAAAACTGCTGGGAAAACTGGAAAAGAGTATGGCAGAAACTAGGCATAGACCAACTCTTACACTATATACCAAGATAAAGTCAAAATGAGTGCATGATTTAGATATGAAGATTGATACTATAAGCAAAATAGGAGAGCAAGGAATAATTTACCTCTCATATTTATGGAGAACAGAAGAATTTATAACCAAACAAGAGACAGAGAACATTATGAAATGCAAAATGGATGATTTTGATTACATTAGATTGAAAAGTTGTAGGGGCAGCTAGTTGGTGCAGTGGATAGAGCACTAGCCCTGAAGTCAGGAGGACCTGAGTTTAAATCCGGCCTCAGACCAAACACTTGACACTTACTAGCTGTGTGACCCTGGGCAAGTCACTTAACCCCAATAGCCTTAAAAAAAAAAAGAAAAGTTTTTGCATAAACAAAGCCATCGTAACCAAGATTAGAAGGGAAGCAGAAAGCTGGAAAACAGTTTTTACAGCCAATGTCTCTGATAAAGGCCTCATTTCTAAAATATATGGAGAACTGAGTCAAATTTATAAGAATAATAAGAATTTATAAGTCATTCCTCAATTGATAAATGGTCAAAGGATATGAACAGGTAGTTTTCAGATGAAGAAAATTTTTTAATTAATTAACTGATTTTTAGTTTTCAACAATCATTTCCATAAGCTTTTGAGTTTTAAATTTTCTCCCCCTCCCTTTCTGCCTCCCTCTCCAGGACAGCATGCAATCTGATATAGGCTTTACATATACATTCCTATTAAACATATTTTCACATTAGTCATGTTGTAAAGAAGAATTAGAACCAATAGGAGTAATGACAAGAAAGAAGAAACAAAACAAAATAGAAAGAAAAAAAAGCAAATAGTCTGCTTCGATCTGCATTCTAACTCCATAGTTCTTTCTCTGGATGTGGATAGCATTTTTCATCATGAGACCTTTGGAGATGTCTTAGATCCTTGCATTGCTGAGAAGGACTGAGTCTATCAATGTTAGTCATCGCACAATGTGGCTGTTACTGTATACAACGTTCTCCTGGTTCTGCTCACTTCACTCAGCATCAAACCATACAAGTCTTTCCAGGTTTTTCTGCAGTCAGCCTGCTCATCATTTCTTATAGCACAATAGTATTCCATTACATTCATATACCACAACTTGCTCAGCCATTCCCCAATTGATGGGCATCCTCTTAATTCCCAATTCTTTGCCACCACAAAAAGAACTGCTATAAATATTTTTGTACCTGTGGGTCCTTTTCCTATTTGTATGATCTCTTTGGGATATAGCCCTAGAAGTGCTGTTGCTGGGTCAAAGGGTATGCACATTTTTTTTTTCTTTTTTGGTGAGTCAGTTGGGGTTAACTGACTTGCCCAGGGTCACACAGCTAGTAAGCGTCAAGTGTCTGAGGCCAGATTTTAACTCAGGTCCTCCTGATTCTGGGGCCAGTGCTCTATCTACTGCTTGAGAATGTTTTTCCGTATCGTCTTTTTTTTTTTTTTTTTTTGGTGAGGCAATCTGGGTTAAGTGACTTGCCCAGGGTCACACAGCTAGTAAGTGTCAAGCATCTGAGGTCAGATTTGAATTCAGGTCCTCCTGACTCGAAGGCCAGAGCTCTATTCATTGCAAGCTGCCCTGTATGCACGTTTTTATAGCCCTTTGGGCATAGTTTCAAATTGCTCTCCAGAATGGTTAGATCAATTCACAACTCCACCAACAATGCAGTAGTGTTCCAATTTTCCCACATCTTCTCCAACATTTATCATTTTCCTGTTTTGTCATGTTGGCCAATCTGAGAGGTGTGATGTGATACCTCAGAGTTGTTTTGATTTGCATTTCTCTAATCAATAATGATTTAGAGCATTTTTTCATATGACTATAGATAGCTTTAATTTCTTCATCTGATGAAAAATATTTATAGCAGCTCTTTCTGTGGTGGCAAAGATTTGAAAACTGAGGGGATGCCCATCAGTTGGGGCACAATTGAACAAGTTGTGGTATATGAATGTAATGCAATACTATTGTGCTATAAGAAATGATGAACAGGCTGGCTTCAGAAAAACCTGGGAAGACTTGCATGGTCTGATGCTGAGTGAAGTGAGCAGAACCAGGAGAACGTTGCACACAATAACAGCCACATTGTGTAATGACTAACGTTGATACACTTAGCCCTTCTCAGCAATGCAATGACCTAAGACATCTACAAAGGTCTCATGATGGAAAATGCTATCCACATCCAGAGAAAGAACCATGGGGTCTGCATGCAGATCGAAGCAGACTGTTTGCTCTCTCTCTCTCTTTTTTGTTTCTTCTTTTTTCATGGTTTCTCCCATTGGTTCTAATTCTTCTTTACAACATGATTAATGTGAAAATAGGTTTAATATGAACGTGTATGTAGAGCCTATATCAGATTGTGTGCTCTCTTAGAGTAGGGGGGGAGGGAGGGAGAGAATATTTGGAACTCAAAATCTTATGGAAGCAAATGTTGAAAAATAAAAAAAATTTTAAAAGTTTGAACAGACCAAATAGAAGCCACAAGGCAATAACCTTGTTGTTGTTCAGTTATTCCAGTCACATCTGACTCTTCATGATCCCATTTGGGGTTTTCTTGGCAAAGATACTGGAGTGGTTTGCCATTTCCTTCTCCAGTTCATTTTATAGATGGGGAAACTGAGGCAAACAGGGTGAAGTGACTTGCCCAGGGTCATCCAGCTAGGAAGTGTCTGAGGCTGAATTTGAACTCAGTTCTTCCTGACTGCAGGCTCAGCTCTCTATCCATTGCACCGCCCAGCTGCCCTTACATTTAGCATCTATTTTGCATACAAGAAGTGAAAACCTGTCCCATATGTGATTCACAATGTTTATTCAGTACATTTCTACTCCCCCTCTTTTGGAGAATCCCTAGACAAAAGTAAAAAACTACAAGTAAATTTGCACCTAGGGCACCAAGAAAGGAAATGAGAATAAGAACCCTAAGGGCAGCTAGGTGTTACAGTGGATAGAGCACTGGCCCTGGATTCAGGAGGACCTGAGTTCAAATCCGGTCTCAGACACATAACACTTACTAGCTGTGTGACCCTGGGCAAGTCACTTAACCCCATTGCCTAGCCAAAACTAAACAAAAAAATAAGAACCCTAAACCATCTTGTCAGCAGCCAGTCTCTTTCGGGATATAGACTAGGCTAAATCGCTGCTCTGGGTCCAGCGCAGAGGGCCCCCCCACCCCCCACAGTGTGGGCCCAGAACACTCCCAAAATGTTAGAGTCGGGGGATGGGGGAGAATTGCATCAGATGTCACTAACAAGAGTCTGGTATCAAGATATAGAAGGAATCCGCAGAAATGTAAAAGACAAGGGGGGCAGCTAGGTGGTGAAGTAGATAGAGCTCTGGCGTTGGAGTCAGGAGGACAAGGGATCAAATCCAGTCTCAGACACATGACACTTACTAGCTGTGTGACCCTGGGCAAGTTACAAGTCACTTAACCCCAATTGCCTCACCAAAAAAGAAAAAAAAGAAAAGAAATATATAAGAACAATAGCCATTCCTCCAGTGATAAATGACCAAAGGATCTAAAGGGAATTTCAAAAAGAGAATGGCAAACTATCAACAGCCACATGAAAATTAAAGCTAATTAAAGAGAATAGAAATTACAGCAAATGTGAAGTTTTACCTTATACTCTCCAAATTGACAAAGATGACAAAAATAGGAAATAGCCAATGTTAGAAGGTCTGTGAAACGACCTCCCAGCTCCCCAAAAAATAAAGCTAGTACATTGCTGGTGGAACTGCAAATTAAAAAGGGATTAAACTATTCACAGCCTTTGCCTCAGTTATTCCACTCCTGGGCACATACCCCAAAGAGGTGAAATATAGAAATAAAAGTCCAATACAAAGGTCCAAGACAGCTGGTAGTGAGTGCAGTGGGAAGGGGTAACCAGGGGCTGCAGCCTGAGGACTGGATGCTCTGTGCCCCTGCCAGGGGCAGGTTGGGAAAGGAGGGCTCTTGCTCTTTAGCTGCCAGCTTGGAAAGAGGATCTACAAGTGATACAGATACTCTTCAGGGAGAGGTCCCTGAAAGACGATGTGCAGAAGCCTCCGTGTGGGAAAGGTCCCCCAAGTCCGAGCCATGAGCGTGGTCTCCTCCCCAGAGAGAGGTGCCTTGGTCTGCCGTCACCTTGGGGGAGATCTGGGATCCTCTTGGTGTCTTCTCCTCTCTAGAACTTCTCTGGGTTCTGGTGGCTGTCTGCTTGGACCGATGGGTTCATTTGCTATTTGCCATGTGTGGTCGCGGTATAATTGGCAGAACGGGGTCCAGGCTCCCACAGGGAACTTGGCGCTGGCAGCGGGTGGGTGGACACCGACAGAATTCTAGCCCAGCATCCCCTCTCTGAGGAGAGCAGAGCGGCCGGCCTCCCGCGGGAGCAACAGGAGAGGGGAGATGGCTGGGACCGCTACTGCACATGAGGAGGAAGAGACCTGGAGACCAAGGAGGGCCGAATTACTCAGATCCTACTTTCCTTGTTTCCTCTGCCAATGAAAGCGATCTCTGCGCCTCTGGCGAAGGGGAGGGATGAGCCCTGACTCCATCACAGGTCACTCTACCGTGTCCTACCAAATGTCTGCACAACCTATGTCCCCCTATCCTTCTCTGTTGGAGGCCACGGCATGTCGTCTGGCCCAGAGGGCAAGAGTTCATTCCTTCACTTGCTGGAGGCGGCTTGTCAGGGCCACAGGGATGGATGGGGCCTGGGCCGTCCCTCCCCATGATGCGGAGACTTCTCCAGCTGCCCCTTCAGGGGACCCAGGTCACTTATCCGGTTGGAGAAAGGCCTCCCTCCCTCCCCAGGGCTCAGTGGCCCTTCTCCTATGCCCCTGACACAGTGAGCTGGGAGGAACAACAGGCTAGTGTCCTTGTGAGTCTCAAATGAGATCATTATTGTAAAGCGTTGCCTGGCACATAGTAGGTGCTTAATAAAATGTTAGCTATCATTATCACCACTAAAAAAGCATGGGGAGCTTGGACACAAGCTGTCACAGAAGATAACAAAGAACTTATGGGGGAGGGAGGTGTTGAAACAGAGGACTTCCAAGCATTCCTGATGAAAAGCCCAGAGCTGCAAAACAACTAGGAAGTGCAAACACAGGCATCAAGAGAGACACAGAGAGCTAAGCATTAACTAGCAATCATAAGGAACTGCCTACATTCTGATAGAGGAGATCATACATGTGGTCATCATCATCAGGAGAAAATCAAGTGAGACGGGGCCTGGAGCTGTTCTGTTCTTCTTAACGTCTTGATATTCTTAAAAGAAGAATGGAAAGGCGAGGGAGAGGAATATATTGGGGGGGAGTAGGATTGGAGAGGAAGGACAGAGCCTAGACATCATATGTCAAGAAATTATTGAGGAAAGCTGCCCCCACATCTTAGATCTAAATGCTCTAAATCACTACTGATTAGAGATATGCAATTAGAGATTTATAAAACCACCTCACACCTATCAGAATGGCAAATGCTGGAGGGGTTGTGGGAAAACTGGCACACTAATGCATTCACTCTTGGTGGAGTTGTGAGCTGATCCAACCATTCTGGAAAGAATTTGGAACTATGCCCAAAGGGCAACCAAACTGTGCATACTCTTTGATCCAGCAATACCTCTTCTAGGTCTGTATCCCAAAGAGATCATAAAAAGGGAAAAGGACCCACATGTACAAAAATATTTATAGCAGCTCTTTCTGCGGTAGCAAAGAATTGGAAATGGAGGGGATGCCCAACCATTGAGGAATGGCTGAACAAGTTGAGGCATGTGATTGTGATGGAATAGTACTGTACTATAAGAAATGATGAGAGGGGTGGTTTTAAAAAAAAAACAAACAAAGCAACGCCTATATTGCAACTGATGCAAAGTGAGGTGAGAAGAACCAGGAGAACATTGTGCACAGTAACGACAATGTTGTAATGATAATCAACCATGAAAGACTTGGCCACTCTGATCAATACAATGACCCAAGCCAATTCCAAAGGACTTATGATGATAAAGAATGCTATCCCCCTCCAGAGAGAGGACTGAGGAACTCTGAGTGCAAAAGGAAGTGGAATTTTCTCACTTTGTTTTTCTTGCTTTTTAAAAAAATACGGATAACGTAGAAAAGCTTTGCATGATTTTACATGTGTAATTGATATCATATTGCTTGCCTTCTCAGTGGGTGGGAGAAGGGTGGGAGGGAGATTTTGGAATTCAAAATTTAAAAAGAAAAAAGTTAAATAATTTTTTTTTTAGAAAGCAAAAAGAAAAAAAAACTTAGGAACTCTGATCACCCCAATGACCAAGCAACCATGATTCCAGAGGACCAATAATGAAATAAGTTACTCACCTCCTGATAGAGAAGTATAGGACTCAGTGCAGATTGAGACTTTTAAAATAAAAATGGTCAATGCAGGAATGTGTTTTGCCTAACTATACATATAGTTACTTCTTAATGTGTTAGGAAGAAAGGAAGGAGAGAGAGAAAGGAGGAAAGAAAAGAAAAAAGAAAAGAAGAAAGGAAGAGAAAGAAAAAGAAAGGAAGGAAGGAAAGAAGAGAGAGAGAGAAGAAAAGGAAAGAGAGGAAACAAGCACTTCCTGCGTATCTTCTGTGTGTCAGACATGGCGCTAATAGTTTTACAACAACCTGGGAAGTAGGTGCTAGTGTTATTCTCATTTTACACCTGAGGAACAGCTAGTTAATGTCTGAGGCTGCACTCAAACTCCGATCTTCCTGAACCTGACTGCCAGTGCTACTCAGGTGTGCTGCATGAGGCTAGATGTCCCCTCACTGGCTTGTTCTCCCCACATCCAGTGTGTCCGTGACCCTCTTCCTCCCTTGTCACTTTCCTCAGCAGAGCTCTTACCTCACCTTTCCTGTTCCCAAGAACACCAAGGGGACCCCTACTGAGAGCCCTCATCTCCCCCACTCTCCACCTCAAAGCTCCCCCAAGCACCCCTTTGCCTAGCCTCTCCAGCAGCCTTCTCAAGGCTTCCACCTCCATGAGTGCCCTTGACACTATGACCTCCTCTGTCCCCTCAGGGCTGACCCCTCCCCTCACATTCAAACTCTCCCAATCTACTGCTCCTTGTCCACTTCCTATAAAGACATCCTGGTCTCCCACTGACCATGCCATCCCAAAAGTGACCATCTCATCCCTCTCCTGCCTCCACTTCCCCAGCTCCTGCTCCCTTCTCAACCCCCCCACACACACACTGAAACTGCTCTCTCCAAGTCACCATAAACCCGATGACTTTGGCTCCATCTTGCTCAACCTCTCTGCAGCCTTTGACACTGCTGACCATCCTCCTTCCTGACACTCTCCCTGTCCTCCTTCTCCCTCTCTGACCACTCCCTCTAAGTCTCCTTGGCTGGATCTTCAGCTGGGTCATGCCACTAACAGTAGGTGTCCCTCCCACTCCCTCTTGGCCCTGCTTCACTTCTCTCGCCACAGTCTATTCCTTGATGAAATCTTCTGAGGCTGTCTACACTGGGGGGCCTTCACTCTCTCACTCTCTTCTTAACCCCTTACAATCCAGCTTCTGACTTTATCATTCCACCAAAATAGCTCTCTCCAAAGCTACTAATGACTTCTTTGTTGCCAAATCCAGAGGTCTTTTCTCAATCCGCACGCTCCTTGGCCTCTCTGCAGCCTCTGACCCTGCTGGTCACCCGCTCCTCCTGAATTCTCTCTTCTCTCTAGGTCTGCTGATTCTCTTCCTACATCTCTGACTGCTTCTCTGTCTCCTAGGCTGGATCCTCATCAGGGCCACACCCTCTAACCATGGGTGTCCCTCCAGGCTCTGTCCTGGGTCTTCTCCTCTCTCTCTCTCTCTCTCTCTCTCTCAACTCTACTTCCCTGGGGGATCTCATTAGCTCCCATGAATTTAATTACCATCTCTGAGCTGATGATTGTCAGATCTACCTGTCCTGCCCCAACCTCTCTGCCGACCTCCAATCTCACATCCACAACTGCCCTTCAGACATCTCCAACTGGACGTCCAGTAGATATCTGAAACTCAACATCTCCAAGCCAGAGCTCCTGCTCTTTTCCTCTAAACCCTCCCTTTTCCTTCCCTGTTACTGTAGAAGACAACCTCAGCCTACCATTCTGGAGTCCTCACTCAATCTCACCTCCCATATCCAATATGACGCCAAGGCCTTGTGCTTTCCTGTCTGCAGCCTCTCTTGGACATGCTCACCTCCTCTCCTCTGACCCTGGGGTAGACCTTCATCTCCTCACCCCTGGACTATGGCAATAGGTGTGTGGGGTGGCGGTGGGGGGGTCTGCCTGCCTCCGGTCTCTCCCCTGTTCCAGTCCATCCTCCACTCAGCTACTGAAGTGTTTTCCTAAAGCACAGGTCTGACCATGTCAAACCCCCCAATTCAATGAACTCCTGTGGCTCCCTATGGCCTCCAGGATCAAATACAAAATGCTCTAAAAGCCCTTCATGACCTAGACCCCTACCTCCCTTTCCAGGATTCTTACACCTTACTTCCTGACTTGTTGTCTTCAGTACAGTGCCCCCAGCCTCCTGGCTAGGACACAAACACCCTCAGGCCCAGCCATTTTCTCTGGCCATCCCCCATGCCCGGAGTGCTCTCCTCCTCTGCTCTGACCACCGACCTCCTTGGCTTCCTGTAAGTCTCCACTAAAATCCCACCTTCGGCAAGAAGCCTCTCCCAGCCTCTCTTCATTCTAGTGCCTTTCCCTCTGTTGATTATTTCTTATGTATCCTGTCTAGAGCTTGTCTGTGTATAATTGTTCACTTGTTGGCTCTCCCATTAGACCGTAAGCTCCTTGAGGGCAGGAACTGTCCTTTGTCTCTTTTTGTATCCCCAGCACATTTTGTCGTTGTTCAGTCCTGCCTGACTCTTCACGACCCCATTTGGGGCAAAGATACTAGAGTGATTTCCCATTTCCTTCTCCAGCTCATTTTACAAATGAGGAAACTGAGGCAAACAGGTTTAAGGGACTTGCCCGGGTTCATATCGCTAATCAGTGTCTGAGGCCGAATTTGACCTCGAGTCTTCCTGACTCCAGGAGGAGATGGAGGGTGTGGAGGTGATGGTGATGGAGGAGGAAGAGGAGAGGGGGGAGGAGGAGGAGGAGAAGGAGGAGGAGAGAGCCCGGTGGCGCCAACTTCCTGCCGTGCCTAGCAGGACAGGATCTTTGTCAGGTACCGGCAGCCGCCAGGCAGGTCTCCAGAGGGGCTGGAAAGAACCACTCCAGAAGTTAAGGGCTGGTCTGCGGGCCGGGAAACCGGAGTACAGGTGGGAGGGATGGAGAGGTAGCCCCGCCAGGAGGCGGGAGATGTGAGGCTGGTCAGTCGCGAGGCAGGCGCGGGAAGGGGAGGGCGGGCCACGCGGAGGCGGGTCCGAGGGCGCGGGCCGCAGAGGGAGGGGCGGAAAGAGTAGGAGAAGGCGAAGCGCGGGGGCCGGGCGGCGTGCGGGGACACGTCGGGCCGGCCCGGGCAGCTGCCCTGGGCTCCCGGCCAAGAGCGTGTCGAGGCTGTGCCCGTCGCCCCCCCAGCCCCGAGAAGGGCGGCCCCCGACACGGGGACAGAATCCGGGACAGACGGACGGCCGGACGCAGACAGACGGAACAGAAAGCGTGCCAGGGACTGGCAGCCCCCGGGCAGGGAGCGGGTCGGGCCGGAGCCCTCCCTTACCTGGCCGTCCTGGCCGCGGCCGCCGCCAGCGGGGAGCCCCGGGAGCCGGTGACTGCCCTGGGTCCCCGGATCTCCGAACTCTCGGGGGTCCGGGCTGGCGGCGGGAGGGCCCCCCGGCAGAGGCTGAGCCAAAGCAGCTGAGGCGGCGGCCCTTGGGGCTCGGGGCTGAAGCCGGGTCGGGGGCAGCAGGGCGCTCCTCCCTCGGCCCGGCCCTCCGGAGCCTCCAATCTGGCCCAGCTTGGCCGCGACCACCTCCCGGTCCTCCGTCCTCCGTCCTCCGTCCTCCGTCCTCCGTCCTCCGTCCT